>NC_081233.1:1691406-1743906 GCF_902713425.1 Acipenser ruthenus
ATTATATATCTGCGTGAAACTCGCAGCATCGACGCTGCAGCCGGTGTCATGGCAAATTTCGCCCCCCTGCCAAATTTGTCCCCCCCCCTGAGTCATGTGACATATTAGCGTACGAGTCACGTGGCGATTAAGTTTCGCGATGCGAAGAGAGGATAGGGTGAAACATCTCGGCATTTTACTTACTGAAAGTTACGTTTGCTTTTTTATTGGCATTTATTCGTATTATTTTTATTTTTTTATATTTATCAATGTTTTTTGTATCATAAATGGTTGTATTTAATTTGATTGCTTTTGTTTTACTTACTGAAAATTACGTTTGCGTGTTTTTTTACATTTATTCGTATTATTATTATAATTATTTTTAATATTTAACAATGTTTTTGTATCATAAATGGTTGTATTGCATTTGATTGCTCTTCACGTGATTACATAATAGCTTTTACAGTAAATATAAAATACATTAAATATTGTTTAATTACATATATATGCTAATAAATAATAATAATAAAGTAGAACAGCTTAAATGATCACAACTGTAACGCAAACATTATATTAAAATTGTAACTTTTCAAATAAACAAAATGTTTATAACAAACAATAAGTTAGAAGTATAGTCTGGTAATAATTTCTACACATATCTGTGGGTAGTCATGTTGATGTTTAGTCTTGCTATACTTATGGATCACAATCAGGGAGTTGTCATGATTAGATACAGTTGCAGACAAAATTATTGACACCCTTAACTAAAGATCATTCAAGACGCTTTTTATTTTTTTATTTTAATTGTTGTCAAATGTGGTTACCATTAAGGTCGCGTATAAGCCTTTTGTGTTTAGATGACTTTGTATAGTTATTTCATACACTGCTATACCAGATGTTTCTTTAAATCCTTGGATTTTTGCGAGCTGCTCGAACAATTCTTTATGCTATAGTCGTAATTTTCCTGGGACGTCCACTTCTTTCCATCGTTTCAGTTGAATTAGTCTTCAAATACTTCTTGATTATTGTGGATTTTTGTATTATGATTTTTTCCCCTACAACGCTCTTTATCGATTCCCCTGCTGCTGTAGTAGTTACTGTAACAAGTGCTTTTCTCACATCTAGATCCAACTCCTTTGTTTTGACCATGCTGTGCTAAGTGCACAAACTATTTTGCTTCAGTTTCTGTGCGTGTTTTACAGCTAATGTTTTTTTTTAGTGAGTTGTGTATCAGTTGTAGTAGTCAGAACCAGAAAGACATTCACAAAAAAGGCACAACATGTTGAAAAATGTAACAAACTTTATTTTCTGTATTCTTCACAATAAAACATGATCAGTACATGATCAGATTGCATATTTCCATTGTAAAGTGCTATCCAGGACTTAATGCGTAAGCAGTGGTGAAAAAAAAAAAAAAGCTATACTGTAGGTCAGCTTTGGTAAAAAGCCCACTCACCACGTTGAAATTGAAGCATTACATGTACATGTAAAATGTGAAGTTGTTCATTACTTCAGAATTACATTTACTGTACTTTTATATCATGTGTAATATAGCGGGTTGTGAGAGACGGCAGGGAGGGGGTTAAAACCTCCCTGCAAGAAAAAAAACATGTGAGAATGCACCTTTTGGTTAATTGTTTGATTTGTATTGCTTTATTGTTTTATTTAATTTGCTAATTGATTTGCTTATTGTTAAGTTTAATTGTTTGATTATTAATTATCATCCGCACCTGGGCTATTAGGGAATTAGACTCAGGTGCGGGAGTTTAAAAGGAGAGCAGGCAGTCTACTCGGGGCTGCTGAATGGAAGGAGGCAGAGAGGGGTGCTGTCTCTGAGTAGCCACAGGAAGAGAGAGAAAAAGAAAAGTAAGTGTGGTACCAAACGGGTGTTTTGAAAGGACGGAAAACAGCTTAGCTGTCCCGTGTTAGGAAGGGTTTCCTGAAGGTTGAGTTAGTGCTCCAAGAGGAGCTAGGTGTTTATTTTGATTTTGTGTGTTTTGTTTTGTTTCCTGTTTATTAAAAAAAATAGCGCAAACGCGCTTGAAAAAATCCACTTCTGTGTTCTGGGTCGTATTTTTAAAGGGGCAACGAACCCGAGTGAGTGCGCTCGGTTACACATGTTACACCCACCTTATTTGGCACAATCTCACTTAAATACAACGAATCAACCCCTCCCCCAGCTGGTTCACAATAACTACATTAAACAAGGTGGGTGTTAGAACTGACATCCAGTTTACTTTGGATATCTCTGCCCTGGAAATACTCAAGTCAGGCAATAATTCAGTAGCTCAGAAACTAAGACTACCATACCAATTAAAAATGAAAGTGCAAAAGCATCTGCAATATTTCTCCAAATAAAAACGTCTCAATACAGAATCAAGGTCTCCTGAAAAAAAAGTCTTCAAAATAAGTAGTTTGTGTGCTCATGGAAAATAAACACTGAAGACAATGAGCCTTATTAACAATGCCCTACTGTACATATGTAAATAGCTATAAATTATGGTAAAGTTGTTTGACAAGCATTACCAAATTTTAGTGTTAGTACAATATACTAAGCTGGAATGCTTAGTATAAAATGTTCAGAAAAACATATAGTAAAAAACAAAATAATAAATCTGTTTCACCTTTACTTACATGCTTACCCATGTGTGTAACTCTGCAAATGGAGCACATATACTCCTCCATACTGATGAGGTCATCTCGCTGTAGATCTTCACACTGGCCATGGAACCATTCGCCACACCTCCCGCATTCCACCATCAGCTCGAGTCCAATCCTGTATGGTCTCCTGCATGTGCAGTAGACCTCCACATCACAGAAATGTACCTCTGGGAGGGGAGTTCTCTCACAGCTCGGGAAAGGAGTAAGAGATCCAGCTACAAAACAAGAAAAAGATGATCACGCATTTGCTTTTGATCATAACTTACCTGGATCTTCACCCATGCAGAGTGTGAGGCTGTTTGCGATGGTAAACAGTCCACAGTCCCTCCATCCCTGCTGCTGCTGTACATGTGACCACCCGATCCCAACTGTCTTTCCACTGTACTGCAGCAGTGATACGACCTGGGAACGGAAATCATGCTTATTATTAATTCCCAAAGAGTCAAACACATTTAAATGGGGCACCCTTTTTTTTGGGGGGGGGCAGTCATTGTTGTCAATGGGTGTTGCATCTTTTTGTACTAGAAATTGTCTTGATGCACCTATCTGTACAAAACATAGCAGATTTCCACCCCCTGTGGACGACACATTAATCACATTACAGATGGATGTCATGTGACACTGTGACACTTGCTCTAATTAGTCTGTAAACTGCAACCTGTTGTCAAATGATGTTTTGTGAGCACGTGCTTACAATCTGTTTAACTGGCTATCAAGAAAGTTTGTTACCAGACTAAGCTCTTAGTTTTCTACATATTACAGACTGTGTTTAAATTCTGTATGTTCTTCCATTCTTTGTCTGACCTCACTATAAAAGTTTAATGATGTAATACTCACCGATCATGTACCATGGAGAAACAACTTTGATTTGCTTCAGTTCTGGGGCAACAGTCTTCACCCTCTCAAATCTCTGGCATGCTTCACAATTCAGGATCTTAAGGGAAACAGTAATGATGAAACAAGTAATACTTAAATCATGAATGGAAAAGCGACAAGAAGCAAAAAAATTAGGTTTTTAAAAAATAAAAAGTACCCATTGTTCCACGTCCTTTACAATCCCTTTCCAGTAAAATCGTTGATTGATTTTCCCCATCATTCTCTTGATCCCAAAGTGTCCTGCGTGAACTTCATTGAGAATGGCAGTCTTCTCCTCTTCATCGGTCACAACCCTACAGAGACACTCTCCATTCTTCTCAGGGACATACAGGTACTTACCTGACAGATAAAACAAAAGGAAAGATAATACTACAGTAAATACTTTAATGAGTGGAGGTTTTTAAATGAATGTTTTTAAAAAGAATGAGCTAAAACCTATTCAAAAGAATCAGAACCACTGACAATACTGACATGTGGAAAACTGTCTCTGCCCTTTATAATGGTCATTTCTTAGACTCTTAAGTTACATATGTATATATATATATATATATTTATATATTCTTCTTTAATACAAATTCTGTTTTCTTGTACTCACATTTCTGCTATTAGTTATATAGAGAGATGTTTTAATCTTTTAAACCTTTTCTTTCATATATATGTGTGTGATATATATATATATATATATATATATATATATATATATATATATATATATATATATATTACACACACACATGTTTATCATTTATTTAAATGTAAATGTTCATCTTCCAAAATACAGGACGGCTTCAATAACTTATAATGTATTCATATTAATTTTCGATATTTTTTTTTTTTTTTTACCTTTCAAAACGAATGTACTGGCTTTCTTTCTGATACCCCTCTTTTCTTTGGTGGCTTTTTCAGGATACTCACCTGTGCTGAGGTAGCGATATATTATTATTATTATTATTTATTTCTTAGCAGACGCCCTTATCCAGGGCGACTTACAATCGCAAGCAAATAAAGTCATACAATAAGAGCAAGAAATACAATAATTTTTTCAAGTGTAACAAACCACAATTCAATAATACAGCAGATAATAGTGAAAGGTACATCAGGATATGATTAAATAGTGATAGTTACATCAGGATATGATTAAGTACAAAATACTACAGGTTAAACACTTGGCAGATTACAATATTCTGAAGTACAGGATTAAATGCAGTAAAATAGGGGGCTGATAAGAGCAAAATAAAGCATATTTAAATGAAGGGTGATAGTGTCCCAGGATACAAACAGAGGAGTTCTACAGGTGCTCTTTGAAGAGGTGAGTCTTAAGGAGGCGCCGGAATGTGGTCAGGGACTGGGCAGTCCTGACATCTGTAGGAAGGTCATTCCACCACTGCGGAGCAAGGGTGGAGAAGGAGCGGGCTCGGGAGGCAGGGGAGCGTAGCGGAGGTAGAGCCAGTCTTCTAGTGCAGGCGGAGCGGAGAGGTCGAGTGGGGGTGTAGGGAGAGATGAGGGTCTGGAGGTAGCTCGGTGCAGTCCAGTTACAGTATACCGCTCTCAAGTGATCCATATCGATTGATAAATGTAGTTTTCTGAGGGGGAAAAAACACAGTATTACAAATTTGTATTGTAAAAAGAAAAATGATTTGATTACAATTGTATGACGGCGCCAACGAACTCCAGCTGTCAGTGTCAAGATCTGTGGAGCAAAAGCAGTGACGCGCATAGCAACAGAACGCTGACATGTCACATGACTAGGGGGGGGGGGGGGGGGGCAAAATTTGCCATGACACCGACTCCACAGCAGCAGAAGAGTCATCAGCAATGAGACACGCCAAGGAGTGCGCTGCTCTGTGAGACTCGAGGGGACGCGTTATCAAAGCGCTTCCTCCAGCCTTTAATTAACTGCTATTGATTTAAAAAAGGACAAGACATCATGTTAATGTACAACATGAAAAACTAAACACACTGAGAGTGCTGAAGAGGGCTTGAAATACAGTGTATTACTCAGCTGTGTGCTTCTAGTTTTGTAAAATTAACAGGTGGTTTACCTCTAAAATAAATAGGAGATAATTAAAGATTTGTGTAAAAGCTTTGAGGTGTCTTATTGTGATTAAAAAGCGTCCCATTCCACAAGAAAAACCTGAAAGGCGTTAGAAAACTAAAGCTCTTTGAATGAAATGCTTTTTATTATATGAATAACTACCCAGTGGAGTGACAGAGCAGGTTAATAAACTAAATGTATTGAATGAATAATGAAATCAGATCATATATGTCAGAGAGTGAGAGGTTTGTATTAAACAGTCCAGTTACAGTATTTTTAAAATGTTTTAGTAGTTTAACTGCTTATGACTGCGAGGATTGGAAACAAAGGTAAATATTCTCATGCAATACTCTGCATTTATATTACTGCGCCCAACAGTACTTTCTGTAAAGCTGTATTTGGGTCTGTAGTTGTTGTCCCCGGTCTGTACCAAGTGTATTCATTCAGGAGAAGCAACACGAGTGAAGGTGAATAAGCAGCCTACAGAATGTGTGCATTGCAGAAAGCGTTTATTATTAAAACATGACGAGACATATCTCAGGTTTTGTTAATAACACCAGTATTCTATTTGAGTGGCGTTAGCTTGTAGCCCTTCAAAAGTTACAAGCGTTAAATTTGCAATGCTTCAATATATCCAGTAGGTGGCACCAAAACACTGTTCAGCTTTTACATTGTACAGTTTAGACTGCATTGCTTGATAATGAACATTCCTCCTTGAATGTGTTCAGTAAAAAGGGGCGGGCCTAGATATTTCAAACAGAATTACTGATATTTTTGTGATACAATACACACATAAAAACAATGTGCTCCACAATATAAATCATTCTTTAATTCTTAGTTTAAACTGCTGCATAATAAAGTGAATGTACACAAACATTTGTGTTTAGTGTTTAAGTTTCTTTAACCTCTGTAAATCACCTCCTCACCCAGTTCATTGCTCTGTGTGTGTAATCTCCATGCCTGCAATGGTAATGACTAGAGTTCAATCAGCTCCTCACCCAGTTCATTGCTCTGTGTGTGTAATCTCCATGCCTGCAATGGTAATGACTAGAGTTCAATCACCTCCTCACCCAGTTCATTGCTGTGTGTGTGTAATCTCCATGCCTGCAATGGTAATGACTAGAGTTCAATCACCTCCTCACCCAGTTCATTGCTCTGTGTGTGTAATCTCCATGCCTGCAATGGTAATGACTAGAGTTCAATCACCTCCTCACCCAGTTCATTGCTCTGTGTGTGTAATCTCCATGCCTGCAATGGTAATGACTAGAGTTCAATCACCTCCTCACCCAGTTCATTGCTCTCTGTAATCTCCATGCCTGCAATGGTAATGACTAGAGTTCAATCACCTCCTCACCCAGTTCATTGCTCTGTGTGTGTAATCTCCATGCCTGCAATGTTAATGACTAGAGTTCAATCACCTCCTCACCCAGTTCATTCCTCTGTGGGTGTAATCTCCATGCCTGCAATGGTAATGACTAGAGTTCAATCACCTCCTCACCCAGTTCATTGCTCTGTGGGTGTAATCTCCATGCCTGCAATGGTAATGACTAGAGTTCAATCACCTCCTCACCCAGTTCATTGCTCTGTGTGTGTATTCTCCATGCCTGCAATGGTAATGACTAGAGTTCAATCACCTCTTCACCCAGATCATTGCTGTGTGTAATCTCTGATAACTGTAAAAGAACAGGGCAGCAGTGTGGAGTAGTGGTTAGGGCTCTGGAATCTATGCTGGAGGGTCATGGGTTCAATCCCAGGTGGGGGACACTGCTGCTGTATCCTTGAGCAAGGTACTTTATCTAGATTGTTCCAGTAAAAGTCCAACTCATAAATGGGTAATTGTATGTAAAAATAATGTGTAAAAAAAAAATAATGTAATTGTGAGTAACAATTGTAAACCACCCTGGTGTCTGTTAAGAAATAAATAATAACATGGCAAAATAAAGACAATCCTAGATAAGTTTGATATTGTGTGATGATAAACTGGTTATATACACATTCATGTAGAAAGGTAAAGAAGTAGACAAATATGGTGACATTTACTTTTGTATTATTTATTGGGGCAGCAATGTGGAGTAGTGGTTAGGGCTCTGGACTCTTGACTGGAGGGTTGTGGGTTCAATCCCCAGTGGGGGACACTGCTGTTATACCCTTGAGCAAGGTACTTTACCTAGATTGCTCCAGTAAAAACCAAACTGTATAAATGGGTAATTGTATGTAAAAAATAATGTGATATCTGTATAATGTGAAATAATGTATAATGTGATATCTTGTAACAATTGTAAGTCGCCCTGGATAAGGGCGTCTGCTAAGAAATAAATAATAATAATAATATAACTTTTGGGGGTTTTAGCACCCCCTAGCGGTCACATACAGGAATATTTATTTATTTATTTATTTATTTATTTATTTATTCAGCTACATTTAAACAATGATCTGTTATAAAGCTGTGGTATAATTTATTTATTTGTTCATTTTTTAAATTCTCAGGGTAACATGGAGCCGTGTTTCACCTCTAACTATTCTCCTCTTGAATGCAAACCTACATGTGTGGTGTTCTGTGTATCTCTGCTCTGGGGGCTTTTGCCACCCTTCCTCAAAGGCTCAGCCACTGTAGAGCCTCATCCCTCTGAGGGAGACTCCCTGCTGGGACAGAGGGGGACCTGCTGGACAAACAGTCACTTCAATCCAGCCTGAAGCTGCCCATGCCTTGTGCATCATTGCAGGCAGCCTCCAAAAGAGACGTCACAGACTGGCTGGGCAGTGAGACATGGTTCCAGTGGCAGAGTGGGGGAGCTCACAGGTAAGAACATAAGAACGTTTACAAACGAGAGGAGGCCATTCGGCCCATCTTACTCGTTTGGTTGTTAGTAGCTTATTGGTCCCAGAATCTCATCAAGCAGCTTCTTGAAGGATCCCAGGGTGTCAGCTTCAACAACATTATTGGGGAGTTGGTTCCAGACCCTCACAATTCTCTGTAAAAAAGTGCATCCTATTTTCTGTTCTGATCGCCCCTTTGTCTAATCTCTACTTGTGACCCCTTGTCCTTGTTTTTTTTCTCAGGTAAAAAAAAAAGTCCCCTGGGTCGCCATTGTCAATACCTTTGAGGATTTTGAATGCTTGAATCAGATCACCGCGTAGTCTTCTTTGTTCAAGACTGAATAGATTCAATTATATTATCCTGTCTGCATATGACATGCCTTTAAAACCTGGAATAATTCTGGTTGCTCTTCTTTGCACTCTTTCTATACTTTCTGTAATGAGGTGACCAGAACTGAACGCAATATTCTAGGTGAGGTCTTACTAATGCATTGTAAAGATTTAACATTACTTCCCTTGATTTTAATTCAACACTTTTCACTATATACAGTGCCTACAGTAAGTATTCACCCCCCTTGGACGTTTTCACAGTTTGTTGTGTTACAACCAGAAATCTTGATGCATTTAAATTGGATTTTTTCTCCTTTGATTTACACAGCCTACTGGGGGGTTGGGGGGCTGAAAAAACAAATCAATCAAAAATAAAAACCTGAAAAGTCTTCATTAGATAAGTATTCACCCTGTTTGTATTGGGAATGGGTTTCTTTGTGAATCTATAATAAAAGATGTCTCGATGTCTTGCACAGTATTGATTTGCATGTTGGGTTGGGTTTGACAGTGTGATCTCATTCATGTGCAGGTGTTAATACAGCAGCATCTTCACATCGAACGAGCAGGACACAGAGACAGAGAGCAGCTACTCCACTCACTAGTAATCGGTAAGCACACATCTCAATGATTTTTCAAATGTTCTTTCATTTCTTTTTCTATTCCTCTGAAGGTGGTGGATTGGAGACCAGTCCTCTTTATGTCTCCACAGAGCAGGGATAACACAAGCAGAGGCAATGGGAGCTTATGGAATATTAGTTTGTTTGTTTAAAAATAAGCAACTTAGCCACAATTGATGTTTAAAGGGATTTTCAAGCCCATTAGTTTGATCAGTCTGACTTGTATTTTCTTTTATAAAACGTGCAGACTGTAGTCCAGCAGCAGACCTCAGTGTTGTGATTGTATACTGAGGATAGTCTTATTATTGTTTCCATAGTGTAACATGTCCTGGATGTAAGGCTGATAGGTCTGTACCTGCCCAGGTTTGCTGTATCACCCTTCTGAGATATTGTTACCGTATTTATGAGCCTCCTGTCAGCTGGGTCACCCCCTGTCCTTATCGACAAATCCTTTGTAAATCATTTTTATTACTATTTATTTCTTAGCAGACGCCCTTATCACATCATTTTTACATACAATTACATTATTTTTTACACATTATTTTTACATACAATTACCCATTTATACAGTTGGGTTTTTACTGGAGCAATCTAGGTAAAGTACTTTGCTCAAGGGTACAGCAGCAGTGTCCCCCACCTGGTATTGAACCCACGACCCTCCGGTCATGATTCCAGAGCCCTAACCACTACTCCACACTGGTGATTTTGAAACCCATGTGAACTCTCTGAATAGTTAAATAATCCCTTAATTGGGCCTATAATTTAAAATTAGGGCTGTCAAGCGATTAAAAAAAATAATCGCGATTAATCTCACGATTAAAAAAATGAATCTTAGTTAATCTCAGTTTTAATTGCATGTTAAATTGTCACAATTACTACATCCAGTGAATATAAATGTTTTTTATTACTGATGCTATTGTTTTTATTCTCCTTAACTGTAAATGAAATTGTTTAAAATGTATTTATTTATGTATTTATTTAACCAGGAAATGTACCCATTGAGACCACCACCAAAATGTACTAGGGGCAATAATTTAGAAATTACAAATACAACCAACACAATAACATGTGCGGTTCAAGCTTGATCAGCAGCATACAGAGATCAGAAAACATAATACATAGGATATCTATTTTAAAATGTGATTGTGAACTGAAATAAATTTAGTTTTTATTTTAATAAAATTATAAATATGTAGCTATAGTAAGCACTTCTAGGAAATGAACTGTTAATTGTGAAGAGAACATACAAAAAAACACTGTCATCATATCCAAAAACTGCAAACTAACAATTGTCAGGCTTTACATACTACATGAAAAAAGGAGCAACGCAGCCTAACTCATTTAGTATCATGATCATTGTTCGCTTGATATGGGCTTGCAGCGATCCTGCATTTCTATTGAAACTGCTGGGTTTAATTTGTTGTTGTTATTGTCTGTAGCTGAAGAGCTGCTCGTGTATTTTGAGAGATGAAGGCGTGTTCAGCACGCAGCAGACTAGATGTACTCGTGTGTGATACTGGAACTCACTTTGACAGTAGACAAGTAAGCGTCTTTCTGTCCAGTGAGTTAAAATAATTAATCTCTAAAAACATTTACGTGTTAATTGCAGAAGTTAACTGCGATTAATTGAAAGCCCTACTTAAAATCATTACAAACTGTAAAAATAAATGAATTGTCTACAAGCCCTTCGCTTGTGGATTCTGGATACAAAGAGTTAAAGGTTCTGTGATTCACTGCGAATAGAAAAAAAAGAACAAGCAAAAAAGAACAGACTGTTCTGCATTATCACATTTGAATCAAAGGCACTCCACAGCAGACCAGTCCTGTGGCTCACCTTTGATTCAAATGTGATCATGCAAAACACTCCAGATATGTCACATGAGGGAAAGCAACCTGTCTGCAAATCAAAACTGGTGTCCTGCCTTTCACCTTGCTGTGGAGGCCTGGGGTCCTAGCGGGGGGAGGGGCGGGGGGCTAGGTGCTGCACTGGGTTTATGTTAATGTTAAGTAGTACCTTCTTTTAGTATTTCTAAATATAGCACTATTGAGTGTGTAATAGTTATGGGTGGCTATTGTTAATGCATCAGGATAGTCTGTCACCTTTCTCTGGAGGTTTGGGTTCAAATCTGGGGGGGGTCTAGGTGGTGCTGTGGGTTAATGCTAATGCACTAGACTAGTCTGTCATCTTTCTCTGGAGACCTGGGTTCCAGTCTGGATGGCTAGGTGGTGCTGTGGGTTAATGTTAATACACTAGACTAGTCTGTCATCTTTCTCTGGAGGCCTGGGTTCCAATCTGGATGGCTAGGTGGTTCAGGGTATGTGTAGGTAAAGTGTCAGAGTTACTGAAGGTATTTTTTTGTTTCAGCAAATTATTTGTAAATACTGATTACTTATCATGTTATTGATATAGTGTAACATTAGTCATATTGAATCCTAGGGGACCTGTCTGCATATGTTTTTTATGCCACAGTGTATTTCCATGGATACATATGTAAAGGTTTTTTTTTTAATTGTTGATAGTTAATTAGTTAATGAAGTTAATGATCAGCAATCAGGTTGTATTGGGAATGGGTTTCTTTGTGAATCTATAATAAAAGATGTCTCGATGTCTTGCACAGTATTGATTTGCATGTTGGGTTGGGTTTGACAGTGTGATCTCATTCATGTGCAGGTGTTAATACAGCAGCACCTTCACATCGAACGAGCAGGACACAGAGACAGAGAGCAGCTACTCCACTCACTAGTAATCGGTAAGCACACATCTCAGTGATTTTTCAAATGTTCTTTCATTTCTTTTTCTATTCCTCTGAAGGTGGTGGATTGGAGACCAGTCCTCTTTATGTCTCCACAGAGCAGGGATAACACAAGCAGAGGCAATGGGAGCTTATGGAATATTAGTTTGTTTGTTTAAAAATAAGCAACTTAGCCACAATTGATGTTTAAAGGGATTCTCAAGCCCATTAGTTTGATCAGCCTGACTTGTATTTTCTTTTATAAAACGTGCAGACTGTAGTCCAGCAGCAGACCTCAGTGTTGTGACTGTATACTGAGGATAGTCTTATTATTGTTTCCATAGTGTAACATGTCCTGGATGTAAGGCTGATAGGTCTGTACCTGCCCAGGTTTGCTGTATCACCCTTCTGAGATATTGTTACCATATTGATGAGCCTCCTGACAGCCGGGTCACACCCTGTCCTTATCGACAAATCCTTTGTCAATCATTTTTATTACTATTTATTTCTTAGCAGACGCCCTTATCACATCATTTTTACATACAATTACATTATTTTTTACACATTATTTTTACATACAATTACCCATTTATACAGTTGGGTTTTTACTGGAGCAATCTAGGTAAAGTACTTTGCTCAAGGGTACAGCAGCAGTGTCCCCCACCTGGGATTGAACCCACGACCCTCCGGTCATGATTCCAGAGCCCTAACCACTACTCCACACTGGTGATTTTGAAACCCATGTGAACTCTCTGAATAGTTAAATAATCCCTTAATTGGGCCTATAATTTAAAATTAGGGCTGTCAAGCGATTAAAAAAAATAATCGCGATTAATCTCACGATTAAAAAAATGAATCTTAGTTAATCTCAGTTTTAATTGCATGTTAAATTGTCACAATTACTACATCCAGTGAATATAAATGTGTTTTATTACTGATGCTATTGTTTTTATTCTCCTTAACTGTAAATGAAATTGTTTAAAATGTATTTATTTATGTATTTATTTAACCAGGAAATGTACCCATTGAGACCACCACCAAAATGTACTAGGGGCAATAATTTAGAAATTACAAATACAACCAACACAATAACATGTGCGGTTCAAGCTTGATCAGCAGCATACAGAGATCAGAAAACATCATACATAGGATATCTATTTTAAAATGTGATTGTGAACTGAAATAAATTTAGTTTTTTTTTTAATAAAATTATAAATCTGTAGCTATAGTAAGCACTTCTAGGAAATGAACTGTTAATTGTGAAGAGAACATAAAAAACACTGTCATCATATCCAAAAACTGTAAACTAACAATTGTCAGGCTTTACATACTACATGAAAAAAAGGAGCAACGCAGCCTAACTCATTTAGTATCATGATCATTCTTCGCTTGATATGGGCTTGCAGCGATCCTGCATTTCTATTGAAACTGGTGGGTTTAATTTGTTGTTGTTATTGTCTGTAGCTGAAGAGCTGCTCGTGTATTTTGAGAGATGAAGGCGTGTTCAGCACGCAGCAGACTAGATGTACTCGTGTGTGATACTGGAACTCACTTTGACAGTAGACAAGTAAGCGTCTTTCTGTCCAGTGAGTTAAAATAATTAATCTCTAAAAACATTTACGTGTTAATTGCAGAAGTTAACTGCGATTAATTGAAAGCCCTACTTAAAATCATTACAAAACTGTAAAAATAAATGAATTGTCTACAAGCCCTTCGCTTGTGGATTCTGGATACAAAGAGTTAAAGGTTCTGTGATTCACTGCGAATAGAAAAAAAAGAACAAGCAAAAAAGAACAGACTGTTCTGCATTATCACATTTGAATCAAAGGCGCTCCACAGCAGACCAGTCCTGTGGCTCACCTTTGATTCAAATGCGATCATGCAAAACACTCTGGATATGTCACATGAGGGAAAGCAACCTGTCTGCAAATCAAAACTGGTGTCCTGCCTTTCACCTTGCTGTGGAGGCCTGGGGTCCTAGCGGGGGGAGGGGCGGGGGGCTAGGTGCTGCACTGGGTTTATGTTAATGTTAAGAAATACCTTCTTTTAGTATTTCTAAATGTAGCTCTATTGAGTGTGTAATAGTTATGGATGACTATTGTTAATGCACTAGACTAGCCTGTCATCTTTCTCTGGAGGCCTGGGTTCCAATCTGGATGGCTAGGTGGTGCTGTGGGTTAATGTTAATGCACTAGACTAGCCTGTCATCTTTCTCTGGAGGCCTGGGTTCCAATCTGGATGGCTAGGTGGTGATGTGGGTTAATGTTAATGCACTAGACTAGCCTGTCATCTTTCTCTGGAGGCCTGGGTTCCAATCTGGATGGCTAGGTGGTGCTGTGGGTTAACGTTAATGCACTAGACTAGTCTGTCATCTTTCTGTGGAGGCCTGGGTTCCAATCTGGATGGCTAGCTGGTGCTGTGGGTTAATGTTAATGCACTAGACTAGCCTGTCATCTTTCTCTGGAGGCCTGGGTTCCAATCTGGATGGCTAGGTGGTGCTGTGGGTTAATGTTAATGCACTAGACTAGCCTGTCACCTTTCTCTGGAGGCCTGGGTTCCAATCTGGATGGCTAGGTGGTGCTGTGGGTTAAATTCACCTCTACAACAGACGTGGTTATACATTTTATATGTGTTTTTGCTACAATATAATTTGTTTAATTAGTGCAAGAAAAGTGTCCTGATACATAGTTTTAGGAATGGTATCTAAACTGTTGAATAATTTCAGTAAAGATAATTATTTGGATTCACAGAGAGACAGACACCAAGTGGTCAGTGATGTAACTTTAGTTTGTTTCTTTTCAAACAAGAAGGGGATAATAATAATAATAATAATAATAATAATAATAATAATAATAATAATAATAATAATAATAAATTTCAAATTATGCATATTACACATTAATTCAATATGTCATATTGTAAGTATATAACTCCACTGAACAGAAATAATTGCAAAGTACAGTAATCCGTCTCATATCTGACTGTGGTGGGACCAGAGTAAGGGTGGATATGCAAAAAGTGGATGAATGCATCCTGTTTTAAATACCATTACACACAGCTGTAACAATTACTATATTCACACAATTCTTGTTTTGAGATTCAGCTTTTATTATGGAGCTCCCCTAAATCCCTTGTTTAGAAAGATATTAATGTTTGTGACAGAGTAGCCGTCTGCCGTGTGGGTGCGTGCATTCACTGCTGAGTGACAGGCAGGAGATCGAGACGGAGGTTGAAGTTGATACGCCCCCCGCAGGCGAGCAGGATTTATTTACATATCAACACACTGAACACGTGACACTACCAGCAATGGAAGAGCATGGAACACATACAACACAGTGTATGAAAACTGTGGTGGGATCTGCAATCTCTGAACTCATCTTCTCTGTTCAATAATAAACTAACGTTGCTGAAGAGCTTGATCGTGGAGGATATGTGACGTGCGGATTCACGCCGGATCACTGTAGTATCTAAACTGTGAGCCTACACTAACCCAAAATGTGAATAACTGTTATTTAAGTTATTATGCCAGTGCGTACATTTTTAACAAATGCATATATAAAACTGTAGAGTAAACCTTAGTTTATTGTATTTACTTTATCATCGTATCCCAGTTTCTTACTGAAATATGTAGATTTTTTCATAAACATTTTTGTGATTAAGTACTGTTCGTTAAGAGTGGAGATGGTTGTAGAGCTGTTTAATGTTGTGTCTGCACGGTCGCACAGGCATCTTTAAGGTCTGAATGAAGGTCCTGTTTAAAGTCGATTTTACAACCAGCTCAAAAGGGAGGTAACATCCCACCGATATGCATGAACATGTTTATGTGTGGTCGGACTGGCAGGCTCAACAAACCCTGAGAACGGGGTAGCACTTGGTTGAATACTTTTTGAGATACAGAGTTTATTTATTTTAAATTATTAAGATGCTTTTTTATACACCTGTATCTCTAAGCAAATTAAAGAACCCCGCTCGGCATACACATAATCCCGGGGGTGTGCATGCGCAATAATTCATATATTTTGGGGGGGTACTAGTTTTACAGAAACTGAACCCCAAAGATAGTAGTCTGACGTCACTGCAGCCTGACGTCGTTGCTAGGCAATTGCGACCGGTCCATTGCACTGAATAGGGAGACATGGAATATATAGTTCAGCACACAGGGGTCACATCTGTGTTTCTGTCTGGATCAAAATTGTAATCCGTGATAATAATTTTTTTTTATTTGTCTGTGGCTTCACCACTGGGGAAACTAATAATAATTTCTTAATTTAGGAAATACGATTTTAATTTCCCCCCTCTCTCTTTTGTTGTTATGGTACGGTCGGGAGTTCAACGAGACCGTATGCTGCTGTGGGTATTAAAACTGTTAACTTCTCTGTGCTTTTAAATAATAAAATGAAAGTGACTCTGTGTGTAGTGTTACTTATTATACAATTAAGATTGAATTAAACTGGTGGGGGCGCAGCCTCTAGCATGTATCTAGTACAGCAATTGCAAGCAACGACACTGTTACTGTACAGATTTCATTCAGAGGGATGAGGGAAGTTTAACAATAACGACATGTCGGTTGACAAGAAGACATGAATAATAACATGATCCTGTTTACAGTTTTTAAAAGAATATTCTGAAATGAGAATGATTTTGTAAAGACATGAATGCATTTTATACGTTTATTCCTACCAAAAATGAATGTCACTTGTGCTGAGTTAGAAAATAAACATACTGCTCAGTATCACCAGATTTATATAGAGTCATTTTAAAATTCAAACACGGAATTCATTATCCCGCATATTGTTTATTAAAATGATATGATATTGCAATTAATACAGCACTTGCCAATTTCAAGCATGACAGGGTTCAAAAGGTGAGCAATGGTTTCAATGTAATGATAGCCATGCACACAACGCATCAGACTGCCTAAAAACCTGCAGGATTCTTACATGATCTTTCGAGAGAGAGTGGACAGAGCCATACAACATGAAGAATAACTGCCCTCAGCACTGCTGTTCAAATGTGTCCCCACGTCTCCATCCTCAGGTACAGTCATTACTGTACCCACGTCTCCAGTCTCAGGTACAGTCATTACTGTCCCCACCTCACCAGTCTCAGGTACAGTCGTAGCTGTCCCTCCTCTCCAGTCTCAGGTACAGTCATTGCTGTCCCCTCCTCTCCAGTCTCAGGTACAGTCGTTGCTGTCCACACGTCTCCAGTCTCAGGTACAGTCCTTACTGTCCCCACCTCTCCAGTCTCAGGTACAGTCCTTGCTGTCCCCACCTCTCCAGTCTCAGGTACAGTCGTTGCTGTCCCCACCTCTCCAGCCTCAGGTACAGTCCTTACTGTCCCCAACCTCTCCAGTCTCAGGTAGAGTCGTTGCTGTCCCCTCCTCTTCAGTCTCAGGTACAGTCGTTGCTGTCCCCACCTCTCCAGTCTCAGGGACCGTCGTTGTTGTCCCCACGTCTCCAGTCTCAAGTACAGTCATTACTGTCCCCACCTCTCCAGTCTCAGGTAGAGTCGTTGCTGTCCCCACCTCTCCAGTCTCAGGGACAGTCGTTGCTGTCCCCACGTCTCCAGTCTCAGGTACAGTCGTTGCTGTCCCCACCTCTCCAGTCTCAGGTACAGTCGTTGCTGTCCCCTCCTCTTCAGTCTCAGGTACAGTCGTTGCTGTCCCCACCTCTCCAGTCTCAGGTAGAGTCGTTGTTGTCCCCTTCTCTCCAGTCTCAGCTACAGTCGTTGCTGTCCCCACCTCTCCAGTCTCAGGTAGAGTCGTTGCTGTCCCCACCTCTCCAGTCTCAGGTAGAGTCGTTGTTGTCCCCTCCTCTCCAGTCTCAGGTAGAGTCGTTGCTGTCCCCTCCTCTCCAGTCTCAGGTAGAGTCGTTGCTGTCCCCTCCTCTCCAGCCTCAGGTACAGTCGTTGCTGTCCCCACCTCTCCAGTCTCAGGTACAGTCGTTGCTGTCCCCTCCTCTCCAGTCTCAGGTACAGTCGTTGCTGTCCCCACCTCTCCAGTCTCAGGTACAGTCGTTGCTGTCCTCACCTCTCCAGTCTCAGGTACAGTCGTTGCTGTCCCCACCTCTCCAGTCTCAGGTACAGTCGTTGCTGTCCCCTCCTCTCCATATAAAAAAAATAAAATACAAAACACACATAGAATATTGTAGGTTATATTAAAAATAAAAACATGTATTGTAAAAGGCAGTCAATGTGACGGCTTCGGCTGTTCGAGGTACAGGGGATTATTATAACTCTAGTAGAAATTTCTTCAATAGTAACACAGTTAGGGTTAGGGGTTGAGATTAGGTTAGTTGTAGACATTAGGTTTCAGAGTAGGGGTAGATTTAGGGGTTAGGAGGCTAGTAGGTACCTACTGGCCCATTCCTATGGGATGATTCTTGCTTGATCACGTCCCATTCAATCGACTGATCTCAATCAGATCAGCTAGCGCAACAGTGTTTTTAAGCGCTGTTCACACTTGTATCAGTACAGTTTGTTTCGTTATAGAATATACCCGCACAAAACCACTTTCTGTCCTGACTCACTTTCCAGTACCGGTACAGTACAGATACAGTTGTGATATACCTGTCCACATGCATGATGTTTAAATCGACAGTGTTGGGGTTCTGAACTCGTTTCCATGACGACCGCTGTCACATCTGTTAGAAGCGGATCCGTTGTTATGTAATACAGCATGTTTTCCCGTCCTGTCCATGTACAGTATTTAGTTTTCGCCTTTTTGTTCGTCTCGATTAAATCTGATATTGCAGGTTCTACTGTAATTGTTAACGAGTAAAACATTACTGTGAAAGCACCAATACATCATGAACCTAAAGAAAGCAATGCAGATGAGGAATTGTTATGTGTTTAAGCACGGGCATGCATCAAACTCTTACCGAACACTGACCTGAACACATGAAAATATTCAGTTCTAATGATATTATTTCTCTTCAGCTCTGTGGTATCACAGACCTATCAAATATACTGTGGTGTTTATTTTGTAAACAGCAGTCTTGGAACATGGAACACATATGCAATGTAATTCCTCAATAAATAATAAAAAAAACAATTATTGTTTTGTTTTGCTGTGTTTTTTATATTTGAAGCTTCCCTCTATGAAGGTGATTAATAGTAAGTCTTCTATTTCTAATGCAGAGTCTGCTGTGATGGGCGAGAGAGGGCTGCTCATCCTTCTGCTTGCAGGTGGGTTTCCTTTATCTCTGTTTTTCTCACTATTTGCTTTGATATTTCCCACACTCCCTGCCTGTATGTTACACATTATTTTACATGTATCTGGAGAGGTTCCCAGTCCTCTTGTGTTCAGTCTGCCTGTCACAGGGTGGGTGTGTGTGCGTGTGTGTGTGTGTGTAGGGGGTATATTGGGTTGGCAGGGAGGGAGGGGGTTACATTTCTACCTGTCAGATCACGTGGGAATGTGGCTGGAGCCGACAAGTGAATACATGATTAAGTGATTAATTAGGCTCCAGACACGGGTGAATAGAATACGTATTCACAGGTAGTAATTAGTAAGGACACAGATCTTCTTTCTACACAACATGGTCACCTTTGCTGGTTTAACATTGGAACTTCCTTCCGTGCCTGAGCGGTGCATCATGGAAATCCAAAGAGTGCCGGTAGCGACTTTTCCCCTATCTATAGAATGTAAAATCTGCTTCATTTTCTATTCCAAGGCTTCTCTTTTTAAAACGATTGCATTTTTAAACGAGATTAACCTAGATTTATTTAGAGACACACCTCCTTAACACATTCGTTTTATTCTTTATACAATCGATGTTTTCACCTGGCCTGACGAGAGCTCTTTATCGCCGAAGTGGTGTCAGAAATTGCTACTGTCATGAATATTCATGAGCAGTCAAGACTGGGGCGTGGTTTGGTTTGGTAGCGGGTAGATGATGATGATGATGATTATTATTATTATTATTATTATTATTATTATTATTATTATTATCACTACTACGCGTAGTACTAATGCCTCGGGGGTGTTCCTCATTTAATTGTAGCAACACAGTAAAAAAAAAAAATAGTAATATCTCCCTTTTCAATCTTCCGCGGGATGATCTTTGTAAATTTTAAAACTCCTGAATTCAGCTTTTGATTTATATACAGTAGATGCTGTTTGGTAGCCATCAAAAAGTTGGAATTATCTGAAATCTATAGGATTGGTTCCTGTAAAGGTTTTAATAACCAAAAGTTGTCTTTATCAGAGTTGCTAATAAGAGGCATCTACTGTATAATTTATGTATCAGTTTTTAATGTTTATCTGTACGAATTGACATAATGTCTGATGATTTGAATTGGGATCAATATAAATGGTTTCGGATTTAATTCTATGTTAATACCCTTAAAGAAACCGCATCATTTAAAAAGACGTACATTTCCATCTCTTTTCTAAAATGATCGGCTTGTATTTATATTCTTAATTCAGTTCTCAGATACGGTTGCAATTCATGACTGAACAGTTTTGAATACTCAAACAATAGTAGTTCTTAATGTATGTTATGTGTGCTTCATTTCCTCTGCCGCAGCGCCCCGCACAGCTGTTGGCGTTGCCACTAGCATCATTTCCTCTGCTGCAGCGTCCCGCACAGCTGTTAGCATTGCCACTAGCATTATTTCCTCTGCAGCAGTGTCCCGCACAGCTGTTAGCATTGCCACTAGCATCATTTCCTCTGCTGCAGCGTCCCGCACAGCTGTTAGCATTGCCACTAGCATCATTTCCTCTGCTGCAGCGTCCCGCACAGCTGTTAGCGTTGCCACTAGCATCATTTCCTCTGCTGCAGCCCCCGCACAGCTGTTAGCATTGCCACTAGCATCATTTCCTCTGCTGCAGCGCCCCGCACAGCTGTTAGCATTGCCACTAGCATCATTTCCTCTGCCACAGCGCCCCGCACAGCTGTTAGCATTGCCACTAGCATCATTTCCTCTGCTGCAGCGCCCCGCACAGCTGTTAGCATTGCCACTAGCATCATTTCCTCTGCCACAGCGCCCCGCACAGCTGTTAGCATTGCCACTAGCATCATTTCCTCTGCTGCAGCGCCCCGCACAGCTGTTAGCATTGCCTCTAGCATCATTTCCTCTGCTGCAGCGCCCCGCACAGCTGTTAGCATTGCCACTAGCATCATTTCCTCTGCCGCAGCACCCCGCACAGCTGTTAGCGTTGCCACTAGCATCATTTCCTCTGCCGCAGCGCCCCGCACAGCTGTTAGCGTTGCCACTAGCATCATTTCCTCTGCTGCAGCGCCCCGCACAGCTGTTAGCATTGCCACTAGCATCATTTCCTCTGCCGCAGCACCCCGCACAGCTGTTAGCGTTGCCACTAGCATCATTTCCTCTGCCGCAGCGCCCCGCACAGCTGTTAGCGTTGCCACTAGCATCATTTCCTCTGCCGCAGCACCCCGCACAGCTGTTAGCGTTGCCACTAGCATCATTTCCTCTGCCGCAGCGCCCCGCACAGCTGTTAGCGTTGCCACTAGCATCATTACGCTGCCGGAATACCTCGCACCGCTGTCAGCCCTTGTGCCTTTTATTTTGACCAGTGTGGTGTTGTTAGTTTTTGTATCATTTTGTGTTGTTCATTTGTTTAATTAAAAGGCTCATTAGTGCATTTAACCGTGCAGCTTTCTGTGTCTGTGCCTGCAAATACCATCTGGGAGGCTACAGCGCCACACAGGGTAATACCTTACATCAATCAGAATAGATTTCAAAATATCTTCATGTATTTGATGGAACATATTGCAATATATTTAAAAATGAATAAATCTCCATTGATGTTAAAATATATGAAAATATGTTTCTAAAATTTATTTAAATACAAATAAAAATCTATCTTTTTTTTTAAATGTCTTCAGTTCCTCGGCAGGGACAGAACATTTCTGAGAATGAGCTGGTATAGGATGCTAGCCTGTCTCAGTCTATTAATCTTTCACTCCACTAGCTATCAGCATGTTAATAATGCTGTTTATTCTTTATCAGGGTTTTGTGTGCCTGTGTACAACCAGATCAGAAAACACGTGTTTGTGGAAACTGAGAAGAGCTGGTCTGAAGCTCAGAGCTACTGTAGAGAGAAGCACACAGACCTGGCCACTGTGCGCAGCCAGGAAGAAGCAGAGCAGCTCTTAAATATTACAGGAGCTTCTCTCGGGGAGTCCTGGATCGGGCTGTATCGTGATGACACACAGAACTGGCAGTGGTCTAACAGCGATGATGTCATCTACTCCAACTGGAGGGCAGACCTCTTCTGTGCTTCAGTCAATTCAGACGGAAAGTGGACTGATTTACCCTGCCACCTTCAGAAAGCCTTCATGTGCTACAAAGGTAAAGACGTAATTATTGCTATATTGCAATTGATTATTCATTTATTTCAGTTCTTATGATTATTAAGCATCCCTGTGAGGGGAGCTTGTATGAGTTTGCAAATCCACTCACTCCTACAGCTGCTAATATTTCAAAAACTATTTCAGCTTGCAAATATTTTCAGTCAAAACCCTGAATCCAAGTTGCCCTTGAAAGGATACAAAAACATACAGTTATTAGATGTGTTTGGTGTGTTTCAGAGGCAGTTAAAAAAGATACCTACATTTCATTAGTGATAGATGGATGGATCTATAACACTGTGTTCCCCCCTCTGGTGAGGTGTAGGGCTGTCAGGTTTACCTTCCCCTCTGGGCTGGGGTTTGCTGTGTGAAGGTTGAAATCTTCTCTGGGAGTTCTGTGGCAGTTCATTTCTTTCAGATCCAGGAAAGTCAGGCTCTGCTTCATCTCCTAGTACCTGAGTGCTGCTGGTATTGGGCCGGGTATCTGTATATTTCACCATACTCTCTGCAGCTTCCAGGATGCTGGGCATTGAGTTGTCTGCATTTCCACTGCGCTCATGGCAGCTCTGACCTCTGCAGACAGGTTACGTATGAACAGCAGCTTGACGCTCTTGTCTACATTGTTCCCTGGATGTGCTTCACCTGCATAGTAAAGGAGTTTCAGTTCCTTGTAGAAGTCTCTCGGGTCTTCATCCTTCTTACATTGTCTGAGACAGGCTGTGTGCAGGGCTGTGCAGGGATCGCTGTACTTGGAGCATTTCCCTGATAAGGCAGCGCACAGTTTCTCAACATTTTTCCTGGTCCACTCCAGTACTGTGTCTACAAGTGTGAGAGAGAGCAGTCTGGCCTTATTATGCAGATCACTTGTCAATCCCCAATCGTTGATAATGTCCTGGATATGACTGGTGTGTCCCTCAGTGGTGATGCTCTTTTTAGCTGCTGATAGTTGACGCTAACTTGTGGTGTAAACCATTAGTTCTCAGTTCAGGTTGGCGTGCTTCACCATTGCACATTGCAGAGTTGTAGACTGGGCTCTGGGCTCTCCAGGGACTTGCCTTCTGGGTTGTGCAGTGTATTCAGGAAGTGAGGTTACGCTCTGAGCAGTGCTTGGAACAGTTTCTTGGAGACGATGGTCTATCCCAGAGCCGTGCCACTTCCCTGTGGAGTTTTTACCAAGTCCTTCAGGCTCTCTGCCTCAGTATTGTTCACAATTGGAGAGGATGTTTTAACTCCAAGTAAAAGTATTTGAGTTGAAATCAGATTCAGATTCAGAATGTCCTCCTCTTGTTGCAGCAGCGTGCTTAGTGGTTTATTTGACACTCCATCTGTTGCTGGAGATCTTCGATCTGTTCCTCTCTGTTCTGTAAATCCCCGGCTGCAGTGCTTAGTTCAAGTTCATCCACTCTTCTCTCCAAACTTGTTACATCAGAAGTAAGGGAGGAAGTTAGAGTTTGTCTTCTGGACCAAGTCCTTTTAGATTTCAACATTTTTACAGGCCTGTCGCCCCCGACAGCAGCATAGTGGGCAACTCTGGATGCAGATCTCATCTTTGAGGGCCTGTCACCCCCAACTGCAGCATAGTGGGCAACTGTGGCAATGTGCCCCGCCCCTGTGTGCATTTGTGTGTTATATGTTGTATGTTGCGTGCGTGTGTTAATGTCGGTGTATAGAGATTGGTACACGGGATATAAACGGGTCTGTGTTTCACGTGTATTTAAAAATGTAGATTTATATTTAGGCACGAGGAGGGCACAAATCACTTCACGTGCTGGTAAAATGTAATGTGTGGTCACGGGAGTACACATAACTAATTCACGTGCTGGGATTCAAGTGAGTAATTAATTAGTAATTGAATCCCAGCACAACAGTATATATAGAAGCATATTTCTGTCACTCGAGGTTGGGTGTTCGGTGAGTGGAGAACGGGATTGGAGACGGAGGTATTTGTGAAAAGTAAAGAATAGTTAAATCTGCTCACCGTGTTTTGTTTGTCTGTCTGTGCACTGTTTAGTTCGTTTTGTTTGTCCTTTTATTTTGGCGTATAGTGCCGTGTCCAGTGTTTTTGTCTGTTCCAACCTTTTATTTTCTGTTCTGTTATTAAATGCTGAGTGAAAGCATTCGCTCAGCTTCACCAAACCCCAAATCTCTGTCTGTTTATTTCCTGCATCTGGTCTGATGCCACCCACTCCGGCCGTCTTTGTGACAGCAACTCTGGATGTAGATCTCATCTTTGAGGGCCTGTCGCCCCTGACAGCAGCATAGTGGCAACTCTGGATGCAGATCTCATCTTTGAGGGCCTGTCGCCCCCGACAGTAGCATAGTGGGCAACTCTGGATGCAGATCTCATCTTTGAGGGCCTGTCGCCCCTGACAGCAGCATAGTGGCAACTCTGGATGCAGATCTCATCTTTGGATTCTTCTCACATTGACAGGCATTGTCTTTCTGAGAGCCTTCCAGCGCAGCAGTAGATTGACTTTGCCATTCGATCATCTCAGGCAAGTTGCTTGGTTCTTGAATTGCAGCATTGTAGAGGAATGCAGAGATCACCATTTCCTATTCCTACCCTATTATGACTAGGGGCTCTAGTGATTGTAAAGTAGGAGTTAGCACTCAGTATTCAGTGAATCCTGATTGCTAACTTATTCTGTGTGTGCCTGTGTCTTTAAATAAAGGGATAGTTATTCTAAGAGAAATGTAATGGCAGTCCTTCGTAAAGATAATGAAAGAACAGGGAATTTCTCTCTCCCGTTTATTTACAGACGAGCTTCTATGGGAAGGTAAGTCTTGTTAAAAATCTATTCATTCAGTGTTCAGTTGCTGCCCTGTTGTAGTCATGCAATGGAGACTACAAGGTTAGACAAAAAACAAACAAATGAGTAAATAAACATTCCACAATGAAAGGTGTTATAATGTGTGGCACGCTTCCTGTGAATATATCTGGGATACAGGTCAGGGAATCAGTTAAGGAATATTATACAGTAATAACATGTATGCTATTTACTGTACAGTCACTTACTCAGTACATAACACACTCAGCGTCATTAAATTAGGTTTTTAGAGGTAGTTGATATTTTCCTCAACAAGTAACTGGATTATTCCTAATGTTTGTCTCAAAATTAGTTAAATAATTTCTCAATGCAAGTCAAGAAAAAAAAAAGAAAGAAAGAGAATTCCTCAGACTCAGGTAACGATTGGTTATCTGACAATGTTCAAAGCTTCTGTACTTTGTGGTACAACAATAATAGCACAACTAATTTAAAGGATAATGCAAATAATAAAGGTAATAACAGCTTAAAATATTGACTATAGAAAATATTAAAACAGACAGTTAAATAATCAGGAGATTGGATGATATATATATATATATATATATATATATATATTAGTGCTGTGAAAAAGTACATTTTTCACATTGTATTTGGTCAGATTTTTTTGTGGGTTGTAGTAGTATATAGAGGGAGTCTGAGAGAAAAATGACACCAAAGTTTGGTGCTTCTTTCATTTCTTTGGTGTGCAAGGTAATCAAACATGCAATCTTCAGGTGTGAAAGTTATTGCCCCCCCCCCCCCTCCGCCAGTTAACTCAACCCAATTAAAGGGATAATTAGGGTCAGCTGGGCCAGCCCTGCCCAATATAAATCTGACTAACTTTGGCCCTTACCATCAGAGTGAAAGAGTGAAGTTGTCAGCACACAGGTTCTAGAGGCACATCATGCCACGAACAAAAGAAATTCCTGAAGCCCTCCAGAAAAAAAGTTGTTGATGCCTATCAGTCTGGAAAGGGTTACAAAGCCATTTCTAAGGCTCTGGGGCTCCACCAAACCACAGTCAGAGCCATATTGTCCAAATGGAGAAAGTTTGGGACAGTAGTGAATCTTCCCAGGAGTGGCCGTCCTGCCAAAATCTCACCAAGCGCAAGGCGTAAAATCGTCCAGGAAGTCACAAAGAACAAAGAACCTTAAAACAACATCCAGGGATCTGCAGACCTCTCTCGCCTCAGCTAAGGTCAGTGTTCATGACTCCACCATCAGAAAGACACTGGGCAAAAATGTGATTCATGGCAGAGTAGCAATGTGGAAACCATTGCTCACTAAGAAGAACATGAATGCTTGTCTTAAGTTTGCCAAAAAGCACCTGGATGATCCTCAAGAGTTCTGGAACAATGTTCTATGGACAGATGAGTCAAAAGTGGAACTTTTTGGCCGACATGGGCCCCGTTATGTCCGGTGAAAACCAAACACTGCATTCCACAATAAGAACCTCATACCAACGATCAGGCATGGTTTGGGGATGCTTTGCTGCATCAGGAACTGGACGCCTTGCCATCATTGAAGGAACCATGAATTCCGCTCTGTATCAGAGAATTCTACAGGAGAATGTCAGGTCATCCGTCCGTGAGCTGAAGCTGAAGCGCAGCTCGGTCATGCAGCAAGACAATGATCCGAAACACACAAGCAAGTCTACATCAGAATGGTAGAACAACAAGAAATTTAAAGATTTGGAATGGTCTAGTCAAAGTCCAGACCTAAACCCCATTGAGATGTTGTGGCAGGACCTGAAATGAGCAGTTCATGCTTGAAAACCCACAAATGTCACTGAGTTGAAGCAGTTCTGCATGGAGGAGTGGGCCAAAATTCCTCCACAGCGCTGTGAGAGACTGTCACAAAGACGGCCAGAGTGGGTGGCGTCAGACCGGAAGCAGGAAGGAATACAGAGACAGTGGTTGTGATGAGCTGAGTGCAATGGCTGCACTCAGCGTTTATTAACAAATAAAAAGGTTTTAAACGGTACACAAAACAGGACACGGCACTACACACCAAAATAAAAAGACAAACAAAACGGACTATACAGTAAACGGACAGACACACAAACAAACACGGTGAGTTTTAAATAAACAAGTATCGTGCTGGTCCTACCAGCACGTAATAGCAATTGATATTTAAATGTATTTATCCTTCTCTCTCACCCGTTCTCCACTCACCGAACACCTAACCCCGAGTGACAGAAACGTGCATCTATATATACTGTTGTGCTGGGATTCAATTACTAATTAATTATTCACTTGAATCCCAGCACGTGAATTAATTCTGTGCAACCCCGTGCTCACATATTACATTTAACCAGCACGTGAAGTGATTTGTGCTCTCCTCGTGCTTAAATACAAATCTACACTTTAAATACACGTGAAACACAGACCCGTTTATATCCCGTGTACCAATGACTATACACCAACATTAACACACGCACGCAACATACATACACAGAACACACAAATGCACACAGGGGCGGGGCACTTTGCCACATATACCCCCCCTTGTGCGCAGCACACATGGCCTCAACGGCCACCTCCCCCCTTAAATACCCAGCAGTCCAGGCCAAAGTCTCGGGCTGGGAAGGGAGGCTTCAGTGGGCCCATGGCTGGAAATGCTGTCAGCTCCCCTGCCGGTAGTGGCACGGCTGACAGCATGCTGGTCCCGTCCTGCAGCGAAAAAGCTGCGGGGGCAGGTGGTCCCCCGACCTCCCCCTTCTTCATAGCCGGCAGCTCCCTCCTGTGGGGCTCCGGCCACAAGAACTCCTGCAGCGAAACTGCTGCTGGGGAAAGTGGTCTCCAGACCTCCTCCCCCTTCTTCGTGGCCGGCAGCTCCCCTTTCTGGGGCTCCGGCCACCGTACTCCCTGCGGAGGTACGGGCAGCAGAGGCAGCTCCTGCTCCTCTGCTCCGGGCGGTGGCGGAGGCAGAGGCAGCTCCAGCTCCTCTGCTCCTGGCGGTGGTGGAGGCAGAGGCAGCTCCAGCTCCTCTGCTCCTGGCGGTGGTGGAGGCAGAGGCAGCTCCAGCTCCTCTGCTCCTTGCGGTGGTGGTGGCGGAGGCAGAGGCAGCTCCTGCTCCTCTGCTCCTTGCGGTGGTGGTGGCGGAGGCAGAGGCAGCTCCTGCTCCTCTGCTCCTTGCGGTGGTGGTGGCGGAGGCAGAGGCAGCTCCTGCTCCTCTGCTCCTGGAGGTGGTGGAGGCAGAGGCAGCTCCTGCTCCTCTGCTCCTGGAGGTGGTGGAGGCAGAGGCAGCTCCAGCTCCTCTGCTCCTGGCGGTGCTGGCTCCCTCTGCTGTGGCGGCTGGGCATGTGCGCGCCGTGCTGCCTTCAGCAGCATAGCGAGAGGCTGCTGGGGGACACCAGCATCCTGCCCTTCTCCCCCCCAAAAATTTTCAGGGGGTTGAGCCTGTAACCCCTCCCCTTCCGGCTCTTGGGGCTGAACCAGCAGGCATTTTCCCTCTGCTGGTGGCTTGGGTCCCAGGGCTGTGGAAGCCCCGACTTGCCTCCCTTTGGGCTGTGGACGCACCGACTCCTCCCTTTTGGGCTGTGGACGCACCGACTCCTCCCTTTTGGGCTGTGGACGCACCGACTCCTCCCTTTTGGGCTGTGGACGCACCGACTCCCCCCTCTTGGGCTGTGGACATTCGGGCTCCCCCCACTCAGGCGTAGGACGTTCGGGCTCCTCCCACTCAGGCGTAGGACGTTCGGGCTCCTCCCACTCAGGCGTAGGACGTTCGGGCTCCTCCCACTCAGGCGTAGGATGTTCGGGCTCCTCCCACTCAGGCGTAGGATGTTCGGGCTCCTTCCACTCAGGCGTAGGACGTTCAGGCTCCTCCCATTTGGGCTGTGAAGGCAAAACCAGCAGGCATTCACCCTCTGCTGGTGGAGATGGGGACAGCAGGTACTCACCCTCTGCTGGTGGAGATGGGGACAGCAGGTACTCCTCTGCTGGTGGTCCTGCTACCTGGGCTGCTGTTCCATTTATGGTTGCCTCCAGGTAGCTGAGGACAAACTCCACACCTTCCTCCAAGGTGTTTGGGGTGTGTTCCTCCTGATAGGCCTCCCATCTCTCACTGTCCATCATCCACAGGGCCCGGACGACTATGGGCAGAGACTGGGCCTCCAGCCCAGCATTCTCTAGGAACCAGCCCCGCAGTTTGATGGCGTCTTCTGCCATTGACTTTTTTTTTTTTTTTTTTTTTTTTAATCCAGACCCCTCCTGGTCTGACGCTTGGAGGCGCGGCTATCCCACGATGACACCACGTGTCACAAAGACGGCCAGAGTGGGTGGCGTCAGACCGGAAGCAGGAAGGAATACAGAGACAGTGGTTGTGATGAGCTGAGTGCAATGGCTGCACTCAGCGTTTATTAACAAATAAAAAGGTTTTAAACGGTACACAAAACAGGACACGGCACTACACGCCAAAATAAAAAGACAAACAAAACGGACTATACAGTAAACGGACAGACACACAAACAAACACGGTGAGTTTTAAATAAACAAGTATCGTGCTGGTCCTACCAGCACGTAATAGCAATTGATATTTAAATGTATTTATCCTTCTCTCTCACCCGTTCTCCACTCACCGAACACCTAACCCCGAGTGACAGAAACGTGCATCTATATATACTGTTGTGCTGGGATTCAATTACTAATTAATTATTCACTTGAATCCCAGCACGTGAATTAATTCTGTGCAACCCCGTGCTCACATATTACATTTAACCAGCACGTGAAGTGATTTGTGCTCTCCTCGTGCCTAAATACAAATCTACACTTTAAATACACGTGAAACACAGACCCGTTTATATCCCGTGTACCAATGACTATACACCAACATTAACACACGCACGCAACATACATACACAGAACACACAAATGCACACAGGGGCGGGGCACTTTGCCACGAGACTAATCAAGATTTCCATTACACAAGAGTAGATGTTAAAACTTCATGCTGATTTGAACTCGGCTCTCGCCAAGATAAGCACCAACTAAGATGTAGCTTTACAGTAAACTAATGTGATCCATATGTGTTTTCATCCATTTACGTTTCCTTCCATATGATGATGTAGATATCCTTCTGCCTGGTGTTGATGGCTGAAGTGTAATGCTGGCTCCAGGGATCAGCTTATTTTGCCTCCCTGACGCATCAGCACACACAACGGCTGCAATGCTGGCTCCGGGGATCAACCACAGTGCGGTCTCCCCAGCGCATCAGCATGACAACCGTCTGGATTGAGCTAAGTAGGGTACATCTCTGGGGTCTTCAAGTGGGCACCTTCCATCCTCAGTGTTTTGTCGACTAGCCCACGACACCTCAAGAAGGCACGATGGTGATTCTGGCGTCCCAGCATCACCCCCCTCCGTCCCCCACTCAACTCAGCCCAGCTTACTTACCTGTACATCAGCGTTTCTTTCTTTCTATTGTGCTTGAGATCCCCAGCCAGAATCTTTCCTACTCAACCACAGCCAATAACTACAGGAAGCACTTGATTGCAGTTATTGCTGCTAAAGGTGGCGTAACCAGTTATTGAGTCTAAGGGGGTGATTACTTTTTCACACAGGGGAATTGGGTGTTGCATAACTTTCTTTAATAAATAAATGAAATATGTATCACATTTTTGTGTTATTTGTTCACGCAGGGTCCCTTTTATCTAATATTAGGTTTTGTTTGAAGATCTGATGAAGATCACAGAATGTTACAGTTGTGCTGCTTCTCTGTTTTTCTCCCAATTTGTGAACTGTTGGCAAAATATGGGTCTTTCCTGGCCGAGGGGGTCTGATCAGCATTTCTGATCAGACCAAGCTGGTACTGTTTGTTAGAAACACTGAAATTGTAAAAGCTCCTCTTTGAATTCCTCATGAAGGTGATGATGCTTCTTTGAAAATGGCTGCCTGTATGTCATGGATGATTCGAGATTGGGCAGGAAGGTTTTCATTCTTTTCTCAGCAGTCAGTCATGTTGCTGTTGTGTATTCGGGCAGTGATGTATGTTCCTCTTTTCTCAGCAGTCAGTCACGTTGCTGCTTGTGTATTCGGGCAGTGATGTCTTTGTTCCTCTTTTCTCAGCAGTCAGTCATGTTGCTGCTTGTGTATTCAGACAGTGATGTCTTTGTTCCTGTTTTCTCAGCAGTCAGTCACGTTGCTGCTTGTGTATTCAGGCAGTGATGTCTTTGTTCCTGTTTTCTCAGCAGTCAGTCACGTTGCTGCTTGTGTATTCAGGCAGTGATGTCTTTGTTCCTCTTTTCTCAGCAGTCACGTTGCTGCTTGTGTATTCCTGTGTATCTGCGTTTGCGTACTGAGTAAATTACACACGGCGATAACCCGTGTCTCTGCGTTTGCATACTGAGTAAATTACATTGATTAATTATTGATAACCAGTGTCTCTGCGTTTGCATACTGAGTAAATTACATTGATTAATTAGTGATAGCCAGTGTCTACACATTCACAGACTTAAACTCATTACTGAGAATATCAAACTGTCTGCAATGTGATCTACAATACCCAACTGAGAATAACGAAACAGGAATAAATTAGCCAACTAAAAAATATACTTCTGGCGTAACAACTTTCTGAGAATTTTGCCCCTTATTTTTAAATAACACAAAGATGTACTTGACTGTAGACAAGAAGCAGTTTGTGATAAATTGTAGGATTGATGAAAACACACAGTTTGTTTTGGGTTCAGAGCCAGCTGACCTCCACAGCTCCCAGCCTCTCAGCTGCTGTTTGTTTGTGTTTACAGTGACCAGCAACATCACTGAGAGATACACCCTGATTGAAGAACTGAAAACCTGGACTGGAGCTCAGCAGTACTGTAGAGAACACCACACCGACCTCGTCAGTATAAAGAACGCTAGTGAAAATGAAGAAATAGTGAAGAAAGCGCAGGGCAAGCCCTTCTGGATAGGCCTGTTCAATGAGCCCTGGAAGTGGTCACACCAGGGGGATAGCTACACATTTTACAACTGGAGAAACGGGGAACCAAACAATTGGGGAGGGGTTGAGAAGTGTGTGATGAGTAAGACTGGTGGATGGCATGATGCTCCCTGCAATGATCAGAAGTCTTTCATCTGCTGTGAGGGTGAGGACCCTGTTCAGACTGTGTTCTCATTTAATTCAGTGTAAACCTTCAGGTTCAAAGAGGGAAGCATGATTAGATCTCTTCAATAGGTCCTGGTGGTGACAAATCTACCAGTTTCCACTTTGAGAATCAATCACAGAGGGTCTAATTGGGGTTAAAAGGGTAAAAGGTAAAAGGTATTGTGCTGTGCTGTGCTGTGCAATATCCTATAATAACAAGACATGTTCCTTTACACATTCTAAAATAACATTAGCATTGATTGACAGTGAACTGAGTTTTTCTCACAACGATTTCTTTGGCTACCTGGTGTTTCCATGACCTTCGTCACTCATGCCAGAATGATACTCGTGTTACATTACAAACCACAAGCATGTTAGTATATTTATTATCACCATACAGTTCTACTAGTGTCCTACATTCTTACAAGACCAGTATTCTGTGACTGTTGGTTCCATTTCCAGTGGAAATCTTTTCTCTGAAGAACACGTTTTCACTCATCTTTATTGTGCTGTCCCCTCTCCCCAGGCGGCTCCTCTGGTCAGTGTTTCTATGGAGGAACTGGGAAGACATGGCAGGAAGCTCAGAGCTACTGCAGAAACCAAGGCAGAGACCTGCCCACCATTCAAGACCAGGCCAGGGTTAATGAGCTTATAGGTCTTATACCTTCATTTACTCTATATAACTTGTATTACTGGATCGGGCTGTATCATGACAAAGAGAACTGGCAGTGGTCCAGTGGAGGTGATGTCATCTACTCCAACTGGGAACCATACCTCTTCTGTGCTTCAGTCAATGTGGAGGGAGAGTGGGAGGATTCACTCTGCAGTCAGGGAAACTATTTCATGTGCTACAGTGGTGAGTTGAGATTCAATTCCTTTGTTAATGAAACAGCTGACTGGACTGGGGGATGAAGCCAGGTCCCCTGGATACTGCACAGGGGCCATAATCTTGAAACGTTCAAAAGAAGAAACATCCTCTCAAATACAGTATGTTTCTAAGTTTGTTATTAAGAAAAGTGTTAAGAAGTTGTGTTATTCATAACACAGTTTCTTATGATTGTTTTTCCTTCATAAGAAACTTAAGAAAATGTGAATTCAAAGAAATGTGCTTATTTTTTGTTTAGATTGTTTATATTCCAGACAGCAAAATCCTCGTCTTAAATATGTAGCCCTTATTATATATGTATAAGAAATATGTTTAGCAGTTAAATAACTATTTGTATTAGAATAAAAGGTGATAAAGAGGGTTGTAGCTTTGCTGTATTATGTGAAGTGGGCTGAACCTCACATGACTGATTCGTTTGTTATGCAAATTAGGTTTGACATGTATTCTGCAATATATAAAAGCTGCATCTCCCTGTTGCAAGTTAGTTTCAGTCACCATGAGCAAAGGATCTGACAGACTCATACACAGCTGATAGCACAGCAGGTGCTCGGTTGGCAGGTGCTTCCCTAACCAACACTAGGCTGCATAAATGCCATGTTTCATGAGGTACAGCCTCCACAGTGATGAGCCAGTCTTGTTGCTCGTGACAAATGTAACTTCTCTTTCACTCCCTCAGCCAATCAGGTTCCTAGTAGAGTGCTCATTATCATTCAGTCGACGCCCTCAGAGCTTTAGATTGTTGAAACTGTCATTGGAACTTCAAAACAGACAAATAGCAGCCAGTACAGGAAAGACATGAAAGCACATGGGGAGGGGGGAGGGGGGAGGGGGGGGGGGGGATTCATAATGATCCTGTTTGCTTCATATTGATTGTGCACCGACTGTGAGGAAAATGAATGATCAATTTGAAAAAGAACAATGATTATTCCTAAATCATTAAATAGACTCCCCCATCCCCCACTTTGCTATTAAATACTTTTCAGACATAAACTAAAGAGACTCCCATGCACTGCTAGAGATGCTGCTTTTCATGACCTTGATAGCTGAGCCGGGTGTGACTCGGGTTCAATCACTATACAACAGGAGAGCCAGCGCACCTCCACAGCTGACATTGATTTTGATCTGCTGTTTGTGTTTACAGAGACCAGCAACATCACTGAGAGATACACCCTGATTGAACAACTGAAAACCTGGACTGAAGCTCAGCAGTACTGTAGAGAACACCACACCGACCTCGTCAGTATAAAGAACGCCAGTGAAAATGAAGAAATAGTGAAGAAAGCGCAGGGCAAGCCCTTCTGGATAGGCCTGTTCAATGAGCCCTGGAAGTGGTCACACCAGGGGGATAGCTACACATTTCACAACTGGAGCAAAGGGGAACCAAACAATTGGGGAGGCAGTGAGAACTGTGTGATGATGAGTAACACTGGTGGATGGAATGATGCTGCCTGCAACAATCAGTTGCCTTTCTTCTGCTGTGAGGGTGAGGACCCTGTTCAGACTGTGTTCTCATTTAATTCAGTGTAAACCTTCAGGTTCAAAGAGGGAAGCATGATTAGATCTCTTCAGTAGGTCCTGGTGGTCCACCAGTTTCAATCACAGGCTCCCTGCTCAGCCTGATGGGATGGTGTGGCAATGTGCCCCGCCCCTGTGTGTATGCTTGTGTTTTATGTTGTATGTTGTGTGTGGTGTGTTAATGTTGGTGTATTGTAGTTGGTACACAGGATATAATGTGGGTAATGAGCACGAGTATTTAAAATGTATAATGCATAATTAATTCACGTGCTGGGATTCAAGTGAATAATTAATTAGTAATTGAATCCCGATACAACAGTATATATAGATGCACATTTCCTTCACTCGGGGTTGTGTGTTTGAGTGGAGAACGGGTGTGGAGAAGGAGTAACTAAAAGTGAAAGAAAGTAAATATAAGTTATTTGTACTCCCCGTGTTTGTTTGTCTGTTCATCCACCGTTTGTTTAAATGTTAGTCCGTTTTGTTTGTCTCTATTTTGGTCTCAAGTGCCGTGTCCTGCTTTTCTGTTTAAAACCTTTTGTTTGTTTATTAAAACACTGAGCGCTGCCGTGATTCAGTTACACACAGTACGTCTGTCTCTGTGATTCTTTCTGGTCTGAAGTCCTCTCTGCAGCTAGCCTGTCACAGATGGTCAATATCCTTCCAGAGGTAATGGGGTGATGTGGATTGCAGCTATCAGTACCCCTTGTTCTGCTGTGACTGAAGGCTCCCTGTTCAGTCTGTGCTCTTGTTCAGCTCAGTGTTTGCACCCCAGTCTGTGAGCAGGGACTCAGAGGCTCAGTCCATCTGATCCTACAGTAGCTGTCTGACCTCCAGAGCAGGGCAGGGGGTAGCCTAGAGATCTGAAGAACCAGAAAGCAGCCCGGTCATTAAGAGTGTGAGAGGGAGCAGCTCCCCCTCATTGTTATACCCAGGAGAGACGTGTGCTGTGATATACATTCTTACTGTCTATTTATTATATTTATTTGAAAACAATAAACCATGTCATTGTCAGCATTGCCCTGGTGCAGACAGCAGCATAGACACAGTTTCATTTAAATTCATTTGAACAATACACTTGAAACAGGAAACACTGAATCTTCTTCTTGTGTGTTTTCTTTACAGATTCAGACCCCACAAGCCCCCCTTCCACTGCGGTCTCTCAAGGTATGCAGTGTAATCACTTCAGTGGATTCAGAACCACTGCAGGAATCTGGATTTGCTATAAACTTTCTTTTTTTCTCTATTTCTTGTTACAGAAGCAGAATCCTCGAGCCCCCCTTCCACTCCGGTCTCTCAAGGTAAGTGCAGTTTGAAGATGGCAGTTTGTACAGTGTGATTGACAGCCCACACCATGAGTTATACATGAATCTCAGTGTTCTTATCAACCTCACTAATTCAACAGGGAGTTCACCATTGCCCTGGTGAGGACAGCACCACACACACACACACACACACACACACACACACTGACACAAACACAAATACTCACACAAATACACACACACACACACACAATGATACATACACACTGACACACACACACAGATACACACTGACACACAGACACACACACACACAATGATACACACACACTGACACATACACACACACATGCACACACACACACACAATGATACACACACACTGACACACGGTCTTATTGTTTTACATGGGGTTTATTTAATGGCTGTGTGATCTCTTCTGTGCTGCACATTACAGACGACGTGGGTCTTATTGTTTGACATGGGGTTTATTTAATGGCTGTGTGATCTCTTCTGTGCTGCACATTACAGACTACGTGGGGTCTTATTGTTTTACATGAGGTTTATTTAATGGCTGTGTGATCTCTTCTGTGCTGCACATTACACACTACGTGGGGTTTATTTAATTATTCAGCTCAGTGTTTGCACCTGTCTGTGAGCAGGGACTCAGAGGCCCAGTCCATCTGATCCTTCAGTAGCTGTCTGACCTCCAGAGCAGGACAGGGTGTAGCCTAGAGATCTGAAGAACCAGAATCCAGCCCGGTCATTAAGAGTGTGAGAGGGAGCAGCTACCCCTCATTGTTATACCCAGGAGAGACGTGTGCTGTGATATACATTCTTACTGTCTATTTATTATATATATTTGAAAACAATACACCATGTCATTGTCAGCATTGCTCTGGTGCAGACAGCAGCATAGACACAGTTTCATTGAAATGCATTTGAACAATACACTTGAAACAGGAAACACTAAATCTTGTTGTTGTGTGTTTTCTTTACAGATTCAGACCCCACAAGCCCCCCTTCCACTGCGGTCTCTCAAGGTATGCAGTGTAATCACTTCAGTGTGATTCACAAACCACAGTAGCATTGCAATCTCATGTGTCATGTGAACCACTACACCTATTGAAGCCATGTGAGATTTGTGTGCAAAAATAATGTGAAAGCTGAATCTAGCGTGAGGCAACTGCCTGCCTGACACCAGCTCCCTGCAGTGCAACTCGGGACATCTCAACCAGGGCTTCTCAAACTCAGTCCTGGGGACCCCCTGTGTCTGCTGGTTTTCATTCCAGCCAAGCTGTCAATTATTTAACTAGACCCTTAATTGAACTGATAATTTGCTTAATTGGAGCTTTTTACTTGTTTTCAGCTCTTGAACAGTTGCATATTTCAAGTTCGCTGTAACATTTGATAAGTAACTTGAACTGCAACTGTTTAAGAGCTGGAAACAAGTAAAAAGGTCTAATTAAGCAAATTATTAGTTCAATTAAAGGTCTAGTTAAGCAATTGAGAGCTCAGTTGGAATGAAAACCAGCAGACACAGGGGGTCCGAGTTTGAGAAGCCCTGATCTAAACCACTCATTGTAGACTTTTCTGTTCAGTGTGATTGACAGCCCACCTCATGTGTCATGTGATCCACTAGACCGGGGGGGGGTCAAAGTGGTCCCTTCCACTCCCGGTCTTTGTTCCAAGCCTGTTCTAAATTGTTTAATTGAACCAATTAAAGCTGCATCCAGTCCCTGAAGTAGTTACTGCTCTCATTTCAGCTGTTAAAGCTGGATTGGAATGGTCCAGCACTGTGATTGGACACCCCTGCACTAGAGCTATATAAGCTGAGGGAGAGTGTGTGCAACTATTCTGCAACAACACTAGGAGAGCTGAAGACTGTCTTTCGGCGTGGAATCCTAATATACAGAGTTACATTATATTGTACAGTACAAAGAATATGTCTTTTTAAACAAAATCTACTGCCTGACAATGTCACCCTGTACTCGAATGATTTTCTCATCAGTAGGCTATGCTGCAGTGTGTACAGGTTACATTGTCGCATGTGAGATGCGAGTGCAGTCTGACTCACGGATAATCTGAACCACAGTGCTGTCATAAAGAAGTGCAGGCTGATGGCAGCTGTAGAAGCACATTTTAAATATTACTGCAAACATTAAACCAACACTCATGACTGGCACATGAATAGCACATGAGTGTCACACACATAAAAGCATATTAAAGTAAATGAAATTATTATTTTTATTATTATTAGTATTATTATTATTATTATTATCAGCAGGCAGTCCACTCCCCGAGGAGCTCCACCTGATCTCTCACAGTATGGTCTGGCCGGAGGCTTGGCAGTACTGCAAGGATCGCTACACTGACCTAGTGAGCCTCACAAGCCTGGCTGCACAGAACAGAGTGTCGGAGCTCGTCAGGAACAGCACTGTGTCGCGATTCTGGATCGGACTGCACAGAACCGTTGTGTATGATAAGTGGTACTGGGTTGCTGGTAAGGATAAGAAGGCCCATCTAAACTACACTAACTGGGCCCCCGGGGAGCCCAACAATCCTTACTATGAGCACTGTGGGGAGATGGTGCTGCGGGAGGATGGGGGGGCTGAGTGGAATGATCTGTGCTGCTATGAACAGCTCCCCTTTATCTGTTTCAAAGATTAAAAACATCCTGAAAAGCTTTTACAGCAGTGGCTCTCAAACTATCTCCAGCTGGGACCCCTTTAAAGGCACTTTAGTCTGGAAAAAAAACATTTACTGAAAAAATTATAGAAATACCCCAATCTAAATTGTGTGAACATGGAATGTGTGAATAATAAAGCAGAATGAAATCTATCTGACAGAGTTTGCAATGCCATGTCTGCTCTCTATAAAGAGCTGCTGCAATGCACTGCAGTCATCGCGGATGGAAGGTCTGCTTGAAATGTGGTTGTTAAAAACCTTTCTGTGACCCCCAGGGGGTCCCAACCCCTAGTTTGAGAACCACTGTCTCCACAGAACCCAGAGCTTTACTATAGAGTAGTGCAACAAAATACTACACATTCCTATCAAAGAGAATCCTCTGTAGCAATATTTAATGATATACATCACTGTGATATTCCATTCCGTACTTGTTTAATATCCTATTGTGTGTGTGTGTTCTGTACAAGGCTTGACATTAACGTACATTGGAAAGCATTTTGCTACCAAAACTCTTAATTTGCTACTAGTTTTTTTATGCAGTAGCATTTTTCTGATCCCTTACACTGCAGTTTATATGACCGACCCTGAGTGAACACGCCGATTGAATAAATGAACAGCTTAAGTAACCACACGGACAAACTTCAGCGATACACTCACGCATGCGCATATCTCAAAGCAGTGCAGAATTCTGTACGACAGCGTCCGGTGAAGATACACGCGTGAGGCCCACAATGCAAATCATATGGAGTACAAATACTGTCACTAATCACAACGTGCATACAATTTAAAAAGTTTATTTTATAGAACAAAAGTAAAATTAAATAACTGATAAAACATAACAATGTTATAATATAACAGACAGTGACCTAACAGGATATGAAGTTTATTCGGTGTGTATAAAATGCTAATTTAATCTGTATGGAGAATAGAGGCTCCAGTCTTGTTATAATGTTAATCCTGGTTTCACCCACGCGAAAAATGAACACATAATAGAGAGAGAATTATTACTTTATCAAAATTATATCTATGAAATATATATATATATATATATATATATATATATATATATATAATAAATAAATCAGGAGCAGATAGCTAGCTATAACGCTACCATGATCCAAGTAACGTCTTCCTTGCTTTATCAGTACGGATAAGAGACGGGACACAATATTGAGGTGCATTAATTTATCTATCTATTCATTTATCTATCCAGGTTTCTTTTTAGGTGATAGGTATCTAGGTGATAGTTTAGGTTATTCAGTCTATTTAAAAGTCGGTAGCGGTTTTATTTTTAATAAGACCATTTTTTATTATTATTTGTTTAATTAGCAGACACCTTTATCTAAGGTGACTTACAGAGACTAGGGTGTGTGAACTATGCATCAGCTGCAGAGTCGCTTACAACTACGTCTCACCCGAAAGACGGAGCACAAGGAGGTTAAGTGACTTGCTCAGGGTCACACAATGAGTCAGTGGCTGAGCCGGGATTTGAACCGTGGACCTCCTGGTTACAAGCCCTTTTTTTAACCACTGGACCACACAGCCTCCTTTCCAGGCAGCTAGCAAATCCTCACTACTGCCTTAAAAAGATAGCTCTATGGCTCTATGATTCTCTATTGTTTCTGCTCCGAGCATGATCTCCTGTGCTTACTAACTATTCCAGCAATTGCGGCTTCTGAAAAGACTCCTCAAGGCTGATTGTGATGAAGCGAGGTGGGGAAGCATACAAGTGTTGCTCATACTTCAGTGTACAATGCTTCAGGGCTTCAGTGCGCTGCGCAACGCTAATATGCTTCCCCACCTCACTTCCTCACAATCAGCCTTGAGGAGTCTTTTCCGAAGCTGCTTCACTTGTTTTTTTTAGTTCAGGATCCTCAGCTGTTTAAAATGCAGTGCGTAGATAAACTGCTGCACCCTGGTACCTTTGCTGTGGCTCACTTGGTCTGATTGAGGACGCAGCAGCAGTTTGGTTTTAGTTATTATCATCTAGAACGCTGCCTTTGAAATATCTACATGTTCCAAACTGAAGTATAAAACACAAGCAAACAAAAAGGGGTCCAGTGATAATATTGTGGGGTCAGTAAGCTTTCAGAAAATGAATCGGACCACCTTGGTTAGCCGTGCTTTAGTATAGGATAGAGGGGAGAAGCACAGAGGGGGGACGGGTTAACTTGCCATCCTCATTACTGTTTCTTTTAAGCACTTTATTGTCTTTGAATATAACAATAGTTTTACAATATTGTGTTAGTTTTTACATAGTTAGAAGTTTTTATATATTTAAGAACGTGTGTCTGTAGTTGGCCCTGTATGAGGTCATCAGCACCAGTGTACAAAAACTCCACTTGGAAAACAAAAGAGAAACTTTTTATTTTCCTTGTTTGCACTTTTGTGTTGCTTCCCTGAGCTGCAGCAGAGCGGACAGTCATACCCTCTGCTGCTGCAGGTAGTGGCAGGAGTGAGTCTGGTTAGGGTTAGGCCTGTTTAGTGACATCAGAGTGACACAAAGAGTGGCCAGAAAGCTTCAAGGAGGGAGGAAGCTTGTGTGCCTGCCTGCCTGCAGCTGAAATAACCTGCCTCTGGGGAATGCAAACAAACTGGACAGCCAACAGGGCCTGGTTTCTGATGAAGCAGATTGCATCTAATGCTATTCTATTGAATGTAGTAAACAGGCACACCGTAGTTATATTTGAATATGATGCTGCAGTTTTAACTAAACAGGAAACATGTAATAGAGTGAGTCATAGCTCACTGTTTATAGTCTGTATTTCTGTGTGGATTTCTTGGGATTATAAGATTAATAAAGGTTTACTGTTTGAATCATCAGTCTTTTTGTTTCTTGATTTCTGTATATATAACACATATCACTATATCACTAAGAACTTCACAACATTTTAATCATCCTGAAATATAATCCACTGTTACAGAGGAGCTGGTCTAAACACAAGACGTTTGGAGTTATGCTGCCACCTACTGTTCCTACTGAGGTACTGCAGGATTTATAAAGACAATAGGCAAGATATCAACTATACTACATTGCAGACAGCAACTTTGTTCTTCATATTTCAATTGGTTTATTCAGTATATATGAATTGATATATTTTAAAGATCATGTACAATATAAAAAGGCTACACTGTTTAAAGTGATAAAAACACAATAATAGTACAACACTACACTTTGTACTATTATTATTTATTTATTTAAATAATACATACCAAGACCAAGACCAAACGTACCGAGACCAAGACCAAGATCGAGACCAAACATACTGAGACCAAGACCAAGACCAAACGTACAAAGACCAAACATACCGACACCAAGACTGAGACCAAACATACCGAGACTGAGACAGAGACCGAGACCAAACGTACCGAGACCAAGACTGAGACCAAGACCAAACATACCGAGACCGAGACCAAAACCAAAATAGAGAATTAACATACCGAGACCAAACATACCAAGACCAAGACCAAATGTACTGAGACCAAAATCGAGACCTAACATACTGAGACCAAGACAGACTGAGAACAAACGTACCGAGACCGAGACCAAACATAAACATATATTTTTGTTGTGACCAACTAAACTAAATTAATTTTTGCTAGAAGAATAAGAACAACAACGATAATAACTACTTATTTTTGGAAAGCAAATTTTCTTTTGATAAATCAAATAAACACAAAAAATGCAACAACTGAAAAATGTGTTCTATTGACTTTTTCCAGTTACAGTCAATTCACTTAGACACTACATAACCTGAAAAGGTGTATAAAAACATTTACATTAAATAGTTACATATAATTGGAAACATCTTAAAGAGGGTCCTGATCAAAATGGAAGACTTGACAGGTATGTACAGACAGTCATATTTCTCTGCATTTGTGTTACTCACACCATTTTGTTAAGGTAACTAATATATCACAGGAAATGTATTTGGTGGCAGGAGGACAGTTTGCTTCATGGGGGAGGCTGAGAGACGCTGTAGCAGTACGAAGTCTGATGTGTTAAATTTAGTAATTTGAATGCTGCTCTACAGTATAATGGTTACATTATGTTGTATAATAGCTGTCAATGTATACATGTGAGTGAAATTATTATTATTATTATTATTATTATTATTTTAATTTAGGCGTTGCCAATTTGGAATGGACAATTATTTTTAGGCTCAGCTCACCGCTATCACACCTGTGCTGACTCGGGAGGGTGAAGATGAACACACGCTGTCCTCAGAAGCGTGTGCCGTCAGCCGACCGCTTTTTTTCACACTGCAGACTCACCGCGCAGCCACCTCAGAGCTACAGCGTCGGAGGACAACGCAGCTCTCGGGCAGCTTACAGGCAAGCCCGCAGGCGCCCGGCCAGACTAGAGGGGTCGCTGGTGCGCGGTGAGCCGAGGACACCCTGGCCAACCTAAAACCTCCCTCCCCCCAGGCAGCGCTCGGCCAATTGAGCACCGCCCCCTGGGAGCTCCCGTCCACGGTCGGCAAAGAAATAGCCTGGACTCGAACTCGCGACGTCCAGGCTATAGGGCACATCCTACACTCCACGCGGAGCGCCTTTACTGGATGCGCCACTCGGGAGCCCCATGTGAGTGAATTTTGAAGGATAAAAAAAGGATATATGACAAAACAGGAAATAAAATAATCTTGAATGTTTATGAATGAGACCAATCTGTGTGCTGCCTGCTATCAAGACCAAGACCAGACGTGCCAAGACGAGACCCGACCCGACATGCCGAGACCAAGACCGAGACCAAGACCAAGACCCGACGTGCCGAGCCCGAGACCCAGACCCAGAACAAGACCAGACGTCCCAAGACCCAGACCAAGACCAAGACCCGACGTGCCGAGACTGAGACCAAGACCTTGACCTTAAAATGTGGCCTCGAGACTCCATCTCTGCTTCCGATTGATCCGTTTCTCATTGTAAACAAAAACAAATCTTAGATCTGCCAACCGACACAGAATATAGCGAAAAATAATTCATACTGCTCAATCCTTTACTTGAACACATTACAATTCATAGCAATATAGAGTTAATATAAATGTAGTATAACTATGGAGATAGTGATATCTGGTAGCCCTTCTTGACACCCAGCACATTGCGATCGTGTAGAAAGCATCGGTCATTGTGTTGTTGTTATTATTATTATTATGATGAACCACGCCGATGCACGTACAGTACAGGAGGACACCTGACAGTTTAGCACTATGCAGTTCATGCACCGCGTTACAAACGGGACGGCGCTGCACAGAGCGGTACAAACTGTGCGATTCAAATCTCCTGCAGTACTACAGACGAGCCGCCGATACTCATCTCTGATTAACCCAACATGAATACAAATCCGATCCGAACTCAGTCTGTTTCAAAGAGCACTCAGAGTGCCGGCGCCGGAGAGTCTGCGAGCAGCTTTAATAATAATGAATGCGCTGCTGTGTCTGCTCGAGTCTCGCATCAAACTCCCGGTCCTCTATATAATATAAACACATTACACACCCCCGAACCACACACGGGGTTTCCAGCGGCTGCAGTGAATTCAATTCCAATAACTCACCGCTCTCTTTCTCTCTCTACCTTATATTCTTTCTGTTTTCTCGTGTCTTTTTCTCCAAGCAACCCAAGCAATGTAACTTCCGATTCCGACTGGTGCACAGATTTAAAGATCCCCCCTATAGGGGAAACCAGTGCCTACATGTTGTTAAGTACCGGTTTGCTAATACCTCACTTGGGGCTCACACCAGGGACTACTTCCAGTAAGAGACGTATGAACCGCAGTGAACAAAATAAATACAAACTTGCATTCATAACAAAAAACAAACATATTCGTCCCTATAAATCTACACACTTTTTGTGATGCTGGAACAGGGTATATATATAAGGAGTGTTGATAATTTCACCCTAAACTTGCATACTGAAAGTAGCATGTCAAAGCAAGAAGGAATCTAATCAGCAGAATATGCCTGTGTAATCACAACTCAGAGACTGGCAGACCTATGACATCACACATGGGACTACAGACACAGGCAAGGGATTCTGGGAATTGTAGTTTGCTTGCAGCATTGTGATGGACTAATTGTATAATGAGATGGCACCGTCATTGTAGGTGAAGTGTCTTATGCTCATTCGGCCCAGATTGATTAATTGAGAGAGAAACCAGAATAAGATCTGTAAATAATTGGCTACAGGCAGAAAGAAAGGCAGAAGAAAACAAAACAGCAAGGCAGGACTCGGACTAGAGAGATAGACGTACCATCAATTTTCAATCGTCCTTCTTTTTATTGTCTTCTTAACCAGACACTGGCATCATAAAGAACATTATATGTTTTGACTTTAATAATTACATTTTTTATTGATGTCGATTTTTTATTATTTCTGTGTTAATGTCAGCGTGAGCCGCTAGAGTCTGACAGCCGCTACCTTTGACCTTATTTCTGATTGGTCCATTGCGATGCGAACATCGCGTAGCAAAATACAAAAAAAACAAATGTATTTCTGTATTTGCTCGCTTCATTCGCGCCGCTTGTGTTGTGCATTACTCCATTTTAATCAATAGTTTTCATTATTTTTGTTCGCGTCCGGTGTGCATAGCGCTTTTAACATGCAAGCCCATGCCCATTGACGCGTTTGATTAAGCAATATATTGCATCGTTTCACGCAGTAGCCAGAACTGAAGGATTACCCTACAGAGAACATTACTCTAGCTGTTTGCCCTGGAAAGACCCAACGAGCGTGCAACGCCCCCTTTTATAACTCAGCTCCGTCCCTTTATGCTAATCAGGTGCCGGAGCGAACAGCTATCCCATTGGTCCCCAGCAGCTCACCAGGACCAATGGGCACACACAACTAACAGCCAATGACAGGGAGCAGGGCGCACCCTGCGTGCGGGACAGCTCGCACAGCCACAGAGACAGAGCGAACCCGCAGCTACAGGGAATACAGACGAGGGGAGGAACACAATACAGCGGTAATAACAGCACCCAGACAGGGGAGACAAGAGCGAATACACAACACGAAACACAAACACACGGACCGCTACAGTATGCTGCAGAGCTGCGCTTACACTCCGACTTTTAACAATGTGTTTGTTAACATTCATTTATTGAGCTTTTTTCTTTTTTTTTTTACAGAACTGCCCCTTTAGTCACAGTCACGCCCCCCGTGTCTATGTATGAATTACTGACTCATATTTGTGATTTGATTACACCAGCAGGTGAACTGATAATGGATGGATGTTATTTTGTGAAAACAACACAATATTAAAAAAATAAATAAATAAACACTACAACATTTTATAAATAAATACATTATACACCAAACTGCAGCACATTCGTTTAGTCTTAATATCATAACAAATATACTTATTATAAATACGTACCTTCTTTTATTTGTTGGAAAACGGCCTTGAACTGAAGTAAAGTGCTTTTAATACAGTGCTATTTGAGTATTTAAAATATGGTTATCTTCAAAATTAAAATGTCAGCAACGGTGTGTTAATTAAACGAAGCGCCTGACGCCGCTCGGAACTTTGGCATTTTTAAATCCTAACGGTCTCTGCTCAGCGGAGTGGAATGTTCAGGAGCCGGTTGCCTAGCAGCGTCTCCGCCTCCTTCTCTGCCCCGCCCCCTCTCTCCCTCTCTCGTTGCTCCAGCTAGGAGTTCACATTCAGCTTCCTTAGATTATATAGCGCCATTCTTTACTAACTTTTACAAATGAGCTTATTGGAGGCTTCGTGTTTTTAAGATGGTTCAGGTGCAGTCCGGGCACACTGACTGCAGCATCATTACAGTATACCGCACTGCGCTCGGCTTTGTGTGGAGGCTGATACACAAAATAATGAACGACTGGTAAAGAAATCACATGGATTGCTTTTTAATGCTAAATGTGTATCTGGCATTCTAAGTATTGCCTACAATTAATAACTCGGCTATATTCATATTCAGAATGTGATACAGTATTAAGACAGGGTCCAGTATTAGAAATAAATAAACACGCTTTAAGAGAAACAGCAGTGATGTTTATTGACCATTCCCATCCATTCTCTAGATGTTTCTACATTGTGGTTGCAATCCACAGGGACAAGGGACTCAGTGATGTTAAATAAAAAACTAGAGTCCACAATTAACCAATATAGAAAGGAAGGGGGAGAAATGTATTGCCTACCTTCCACTTTCCTCTATTAAATGTCATTTGCCATGTGTCTGCCCAGTTCTGTTTGCCACTCCTCCTATTTTTGTCTTGTCTACAAATTTAACGAGTTTGCTTACTATACCAGAATCTAAATCATTAATGTAGATTAGGAATAGCAGAGGACCTAATACTGATCCCAATGTGCATTATAAATATGGGAGATACTGAAATTGAAGAAGGAATCTATGAAAAAGACCTAGGAGTTTATGTTGGCTCAGAAATGTCTTCATCAAGACAATGTGGGGAAGCTATAAAAAAAAAGGCCAACAAGATGCTCGGATATATTATGAAACGTTTTTAAATTAAATCAAGGGAAGTAATGTTAAAACTTTACAATGCATTAGTAAGACCTCACCTAGAATATTGTATATCTAGAATATCTAGAATATAGATTTAGCTATATGTATATAAAGACCTGCTACACGATCACATTTGCCCATGCATGTTTATGCTGTTCTATGTTGTTAAAGTAAATAAATACTGTTTGTTTTAAAACATATATTTTTGGTTAAACCATTAATTTACTAAGAGTATATAAAACTAGTATCACGTGACACACCTGCAGAAATTGAATGTTAAGTAAATGTAATGACGTGCAGTTGAGTAACATGACCACAAGGTGTCAGTAATAGATTTGCTAGTAACCCAGCTAACACAATGATGTACCCAGAACGTTAGGAGAATGTTATTCGAAAGTCAGGATAACATGAAGTAATGTTTAAAGAACATTTTTTTGAAAGGATTTTGTAACGTTACTGGAACGTTCGTAACTAATGTTATGAAATAACATTGACGCTGCTTTCAGGTAACATTGCCAATGACACAAAATGATGAGTTTATTCCCAGTTAATTGGGATCCCTCTTGTAAATGTACTCCCTACTATCCTACCCGCCAATCTCCCGATCCTGCTCTCCTACAGCAGCGGCCTCTTCAATAAACACAAACACAACGAACCCAATTACATGAGAGGATTCTGGAGATATCGAAAGCTCCGGGTACACAGCAACACTAACTAGATAGAATGAGTGTTCTGTAAAGTACAGTGTCTAGTATATGTTAAGTATTACTATAATTCACACACATTTCTTTTAGCTATTCAGCACTGTCTGTTACACACCGCATTTTAAACACGATAAATGCTGAGATTTTGTCTTTTATTTTATTATTCAAACCTAGCCTCCTATATACATCTCGGATTGCTTTTGACTACAATCGCTCACTTACTGTGCACTTATAACACCATGATGAGGACCCTGTGTGTGCCTGCGCTGGTATTCATAATGTAATAGATGCTGATACTGGAATGCATGATTCATATTTAGATTCGGTTATTATTATTATTATTATTATTATTATTATTATTATTATTATTATCATTTCACTTCTAGAAGATCACTTGCTTATATTTTTGTATTATCACTATCCAGGACAGCACACTGTTGAAATTGCTGTATTGAGAAGCTGACCCCAGTTGCTTGCAGTAATCAGCTGTTATAATAATCTTTACTGTCCTATCTGGATTGACCCTCCTGCCTTCTGAAGACTTTTTATCCTGACTGGGTGTCTTTTTCACTAATTATACCCCAGCTTCCTCTATTGCCCTATTCAAAGGACCTGTGTGCAGTTTTGATTAAGAGCGAGACTTAATGAGGTGTGGCAACTACAGTTCAGTGACCCCACCTGTGTGAAACTGCCGGTGACGTAGACAGCTCATTCTGCAAGCAATCAGCGTGATACTTTACATGAAGCGTCTCTAATTACTGTGGATTTATATAGAAGTTAAGTAGTATATGCATGAGTACTTACACATCATTACAGCGTTACTATGCACAGTTTCAATGTACTCAACGTGTCAATGTTTTGCACCATATATGTAAGTACACAATTGTATCAGAAAAGGGTTAGGGTTAGGGTTAGGGTTAGGGTTAGAGTTAGGGTTAGAGTTAGGGTTAGGGTTAGAGTTAGGGTCGGGGTTGGGGTTAGAATTAGAGTTCTATCATGCAAAAAATGTACACATTAAGTACATTGTAACTATGCATAATAACATTGTAATTATGTTTAAGTACACATGTGTTTACTAATTAACTACTAATTCTCTACTTGCTGTAAATACACAGTCATTAGAGACACTTGCTGTCATGCGGATATATAACAAGTGAAGGCAAGCACACATTTCAGAGGTTTTATTTGCGATTTCAAGTACATTTGTAATTAATCTTACGAAGCACAATTATATATTATATTTATATTCCTGATTATATTTCTACTTTACAGTTCATATTAACATATTCAACAATATAATTCAACAATGCGTTTTTAAAATCTTATATTTTGCTAAAACATAACAAAAAAAGCCTATGCTTATTATATTTTAGTGTAATTCTTAACGGCTTTTTATTCTAAGTACAATATGTGTAGCATGTAATAGACATTTTCAACAAAGCAAAATCAAGCATGAGTATTTAAAATTGTATATTGTGCTAAAGGTTATTTGAAAACATCCTAGTATTTTCACCCTAGAATAATCGGATTTGTCATTCTCAATGGCTTCTTCTACTAAGTAAAACATGCATTGTATACACTAGAATGTGGTGAAGCTTTGATTTGGAGTCTCACCCACCTGACAGGATGAAGAGGATCTATTTACAATGGAGAGGCAAGCGACTTTTACACACTAAAAACAACCTGAAGCCAATAAAGAGCAGAATCACACAGTTAAAAAATCCCTTCTAGAGCAACGAGCCTGACATGACATTTCAAACTGGTAATGATGTTTGCAATCGCTCTGAGCTGGTCTGAGGGCTGATTCTTAAACAACGAGTTTCACTGAGATGTCTGTATTGCCTGACGGAGGTGCTTGTGTCTGGTTTGAAATGTCATTAGTAGCTACTTGCTCTCCAATGGAACGTGTTTTCTGTTGACTTCATGCAGTGGGGCTCAGTGCTACACAGCACCCTCCATTGCATGCAAACTGCACACAAGACAATGTATCCACATTAGACAGGTACAGCAAAGGCTGTATGAAGCTCTTGGGGATAAAAAAGCAATAGCATGCTGGCATGATATAACATAGAAATGTAGTCTCATTGAAATATGCTTTAAATGGGAATATGGCTACGATTGGGGAATAGGAAACTAGCACAAGCATTAAAATGGTAAAAACCATGTGGAAGGCTTTCTTCATCATGGGGTGGATCTCGTCTCTCCCTGGGGCAGACCTCCTCAGGACCCTCAGGATGGAGAGGTTACAGAAAATCATGACAATAAACAAGGCAGAGATGAAACCTGAGTGTACATATAAAATGTCTTTTTCTGTTATAGTTAAGTAGATGGAGAATGCCAAAGTAATGGCCCAAGCCACAGCAGAGCACACCACTCTATAGGTGAGCGATTTGAACCCCAGGTAGGTGACTGGATGCACCACGGCCACGTAACGCTCCACACAGATACAGCAAAGGAACAGAGGACAGCCGAACACATTACAATAATTGACAACATAGTCTACCACGTTAACAATGCTATTACCAGGACAGTAAAATTTATATATATCAAGGGGTGCATTGAGGCAAAACAAAGCATCAATGACTGCCAGGTTCAGTACGAACACCTCAGAAGAGGAGATGGCAGTTTTTTTCCTCAGTAAAATCCACAGCACTGTCACATTGGCTGGCAATCCCAGAATGGCAGTTAGAACCTGTAGAGCCATCAAGAATGCAAACACAGCCGGATTGTCTCTGCATTCCCACTCATCACTGGTATAAAGATCCGTGGTGTTGCTGGGGACCATGGTAGAGTTTGTGTAGAAATAATCCATTGTGTATTGAATGCCTCAACAAGGAACTGGATTTCACTGGTCAAGAGTATCTGGTGAGAGAAAGATGAACGATGAACAGCATCCATGCAAGATCTTACTGCAGTACAGCACTGTTGAGAGGGCCATAGTGACCCAGGTCATTTTATTGGATTGGATTTTTTTTCATGTTCTGATTTTTTCATATTGATGAATTGTACAGGGTTGCTTTTTATAAAGTAGTCCTGTGGTTACCAGTTAGTTTCTCCATGTACATTGTGAAATGCCATGCTGAGAGGAATAGTTCACTTACAAAGCAACATTCACTTTGATATCAAACAGCACAGCTTTGAAAGCATGCATTAGATATACCAGGAGACTTTTTCTGTTCACACTTGACAGTCCTTAAAAATCATTCTGGAAATAGAGATGAAGACCATCTCATTGTCAAAGCCGTCCTGTCGATGCAGGAAAATCACAACCAGCAACATTCAAGTAACATACGTTTGAGCTGGAGAGAAATTGTGAAGACATTGCTAAATACTTGCACAGCTGTAGAGATCCCTATGCCTGTAGAATCTTGATTTATTTCAAACAGTGCACTAAACAGTATATATGAGCCACACAGTCTCTCTTACCACAATGTTATGATGTTTCCAGCAGGGAGATGTTCTCTAATATCTTCCACAATGATGCATCAATGAGTTAACCTCTCTCTGCTGGTATTAGAAACAGATCATGAACACCAGGGACAGGAGTCTAACTAGTAGGGTAAGCCACGCCCACATATAGACATGGCCAATGAGCTGGGTTTCCATCTACTCCAAATGCACTGTTTAAAATATGTTTTTACTGTACTGGCCACTGCAACAGGTGTGTGCCGCCCCTTCACTCTGAGCGTGGCAGTGAGAGATGGAGCATGGAGAGAGTATGATGGATAAGTCAGCTCTCGCTCTTCAATGGAAATAACATTGAGCTAATGAAATGATCTACAGTCCTGTGCAGTGTGCATGCAATGGATGTACTCAGTAAATGCTTTGATTCAAACAAGTAGGAAATCGCAAGTAGCCTTGGAAGAGACACAGCTGGGTTGCCAAAAGCCTTGCAGTTTGGTCAGGCAGCCTTTATATACTGTAACACAGCAGGGAAGGGGTTAATATCCTCCCTGCATCAAACATGCACGTATGCACTTTTAGATCAATTGTTTAATTATTTGTTAATTGTTTTATTATTAATTATCACCCGCACCTGGTAACTATTGTAAATTAATGCCAGGTGCAGGGTATGAAAAGATAGCCATCAGTTTGCTAGTGACTGCTGAGTAGAAGGAGACAGAAGGTGTGCTCTGTGTCCGAGCTGTCAAAAGAAAAGTAAGTGCTGGGATTTGTGTTTGTTTGGCAGGGGAAACGGCTTAGCCGTCCTGCGAGCTAGTCAGGACCCTGCCGTGTAGTCAGTGCTCCAACAAGGAGCTACGTGTTTATTTTTGTTTGTGTTTTATTTATTAAAAATAGCGCAACCGCACTTAAAACTCCATTTCCTGTGTACTGGGTCTGCTTTCAAAGGGGCAAATGAACGACCGTGAGTGCTGGTTTACAATATATATATATATATAGTTTCTTAGCAGACGCTCTTATCCAGGGCGACTTACAATTGTTACAAGATATCACATTATTTTTACATACAGTTACATTATTTTTTACACATTATTTATATATACAATTCCCCATTTATACAGTTGGGTTTTTTACTGGAGCAATGTAGGTAAAGTACCTTGCTCAAGGGTACAGCAGCAGTGTCCCCCAGTGGGGATTGAACCCACAACCCTCCGGTCAAGAGTCCAGAGCCCTAACCACTACTCCACACTGCTGCCACATATATATATATATATATATATATATATATATATATATATATAT
>NC_081233.1:2071406-2078906 GCF_902713425.1 Acipenser ruthenus
TGTCTATCAGACAGGTCCTGTTCTTTGTGGGCGTTTCTGCCATGACCTGTACTTCATCACTTCAGCCGTCCATCATCACAACCACTTATTCCTTTAGAGGGTCGAGGCGAGCCAGAGCCTAACCCGGCAGACACAGGGCACAAGGCAGGACTACACCCCGGACAGGATGCCAGCCCATTGCAGGGCACCACACTCACACAGAGGGCAATTTAGAGTGACCAATCAACCTGAACGCATGTCTTTGGACTGTGGGAGGAAACCGGAGTACCCAGAGAAAACTCACAATGTGAACACACTAGGGAGAACATGCAAACTCCACACAGACAGACCCCTGAGGCTGGAATCGAACCCAGGACCCTGGAGCTGTGAGCCAGCAGTGCTAACCACCACACCACCATGCCGCCCTTCATCACTTCAGTGGAAAAGAAACATCTTTAAATAAATAATAAAATTGACAATAAAAACAGTCGAATATATAATTGTTAATACATTCTAGAGTATCAAATACCTGTATAAATATACCTGATATATGCGTATTTCTTTATCTATTTTAGGTGACAGAATTTCGACCAGTAATACACCAGGAGGGTTACACCACAACCTACAGGTAGAGCTTTAAAAAATAATGTACCTTAAAGGGAAACCCAGGTTGGGTTACGTGTTCCCATATGTTGCTACAACAGGTTTTTTTTTGACATCCTGACCACTTTTTTTTTTACACTATTAAATTGCAGTCTACAGTTCTTGGTTTTCAAGATGACTTCAAAATATACCCGTCAGAAAAACTTCAGAACTACACTTCCCATCACCTTCTCATCGTAGATACATGACCAGGAGGATGATGGGAAATGTAGTTCTGAAATTCTTCTGAAGAAGACATTTGAAGCCATCTTGGAAGCAGAGCATTGTAGACAATGCAATTTAATAGTGTAAAAAAAATGTGTCCAGGATGTAAGAATAAATAAATAATAAACAACATATTGGAACATGTAACACACAAACACAAAACAACTTGAGATGCCCTTTAAACATAAGTGTGTGTGTGTGTGGGGGGGGTATCCATATACTACAATTCGATTTGTTTTATTAATTAATTTTTCCAAATGAACATGTATTGTTTATTGAATTAATACTAAATTATAATATCTAAAATATAGGGTGTGGTGGTTAGCACTGCTGCCTCACAGCTCCAGGGTCCCGGGTTCGATTCCAGTCTCAGGGGTCTGTCTGTGTGGAGTTTGCATGTTTTCCCCAGTGTGTTCACATTGTGGGTTCTGGGTACTCCGGTTTCCTCCCACAGTCCAAAGACTTGCTGGTCAGGTTGAATGGTCACTCTGAATTTCCCTGTGTGTGAGTGAATGTGTGTGTGTTTGTGGTGCCCTGCGATGGACTGGTGTCCTGTCCAGGGTGTCGTCCTGCCTTGCGCCCTGTGTATGCCGGGTTAGGCTCTCTCTCACCGCGACCCTGTAAGGGATTAAGTGGTTAATGATAATGGATGGATGGATGGAAAATTACATTCATTGTACCTTAATTTCTGAATTCACTACAATTATACTTTTAATGGAAAAGTGAGGCATTTACCCCTTAATTTTCCATTAATTTGTGCATACTTTAAGGGGTTTTTACCCCTTAAATACATCCCTTAAATAGTTTCAGGGGTTTATTAAGGTGTATTACCCCATTAGATACACCCCTTAAAAAGACAGATTCAATTAAAATTAAATGAAGGGGTTTTAAGTCTAAAGAGACACATTGTAGGCTGTCCTTAATTTAAATTAATGGATGATTTTTATTTTCCAGGGTAAATTAATAGGGACATTCTATTCATCCATTATCATTACCACTTATTCCTATAGAGGGTTGCGGTGAGCCAAAGCCTAACCCAGCATACACAGGGCAATGCAAGGCATTTTTACACCCTGGACGGGACGCCAGTCCATCACAGGGCACCACACACACACACACACACACACACACACACACACACACACACACACACACACACACACACACACACACACACACACACACACACACACACACACACACACACACACACACACACACACACACACACAGCAATTTAGAGTGACCAATCGACTTGAACAGCATGTCTTTGGACTGTGGGAGGAAACCGGAATACCCAGAGAAAACCTGCAATGTGAACACACTGGGGAGAACATGCAAACTCCACACAGACAGACCCCCTGCTGTAATAGGGACATTTTAAGGGGTTTTAGTTTTATAGAGACAGTAATGCATGCAGTGCACTAGTAATACCTCTATTTCATGTTTTATTCATCCAGATTTTCATTTGAGAAGGAAGGAAGACACCAGTGTGAGATCACAAATCTGATTTTTAATGTGGCGTTGGCTCCAGCTGAAGTTGAGTATCACACAGAGCAATGGGAGAAGTGCCCCCTTCACAGCAGCTCCCTGCTTCCTGCTGGTCCACTGTTTGATATAAAATGCCTGAACGGAGTTTTGAAGCACCTTTCCTTCCCACACTCAGAATACACTCCTGGTCAGTGGCAACTTTAAATTACTAAAACTAATCCAATTATTCGAAGTGTTATATTTTTTAATTGGGGAAGCACTGTGGTGTGGTGGTCAGCACTGCTGCCTCACAGCTCCTGGGTCCTGGGAAGTCAGGTTTTTTTTTTTTTTTTGACATCCTGACCACTTTTTTTACATCATTAAATCTCTACAGTGCTCAGTTTCCAAGATGGCTTTCCAAATGTACCGTTCAGAAGAACTTTGAGAACTACATTTCCCATCATCCTCCTACTCATGTATCTATGATGGGGATGATGGGAAGTGTAGTTCTGAAGTTCTTGTGGAAACTGAGCACTGTGTTGCCTGTAATTTAAAACAGGTGAAAAAAAACACCAGCCTGAGTTCCCCTTTAAGCTTGCGTCTTGTATTGAGTGTTTCTCCCGTAGTCTTGTATTGAATGATCTTAATATACTTCTATTGTTTCCCCCATAGACTTGTATTGAGAGCTCTCCCCATAGACTTGTATTGAGAGCTCTCCCCATAGACTTGTATTGAGAGCTCTTCCCATTGTCTTGTATTGAATGCTCTTCCTATATACTTGTATTGTTTCCCCCATAGACTTGTATTGAGAGCTCCCCGATAAGCACTCCCTGTCTATAACAGGGTGAGCGCTTGCTTAAACATGGGTACAGCTGTAGTCGCTTCATTAGAACTTAATGGGGAGCTGAAGTTATTTTTTTGTGTCTCTCTGTGTTACATGTTTACGTATGTTGCCTCTTATTAAATTGCAGTCTATAGTGCTCGGTTTCTGCAATGTCTTCATGTGTATCTTTCAGAAGAACTTCAGAACCCCATTTCCCATCACCCCCATCATAGATACAGGAACAGGGTGTTGATGGGAAATGTAGTTCTGAAGTTCTTCTGAACAGTACATTTGAAGCCATCAGAGCACTGTGTAGACTGCAAATGAATAGTGTAAAAAAAGTGGTCAGGATGTTAAAAAGAACAACACACACACCTTACTGAAACAGCTGTAGCAACATGTGGGAACATGTAACACACACACACAAATCAACAACAACTAGAGTTCCCCTTTAATAAAATAGAAGATAAAAACATACTTTGATTTCATGAAGAAATGTGCAGCTTTCAGCCAGATTCACTTCATGTTTTACAGTCTTTGTGCTTGATTTCACTTTGGTATTCTTTCTTTCTTTTTCAGAACTTGCCTACAGTCCTTCCACGACCAACCCTGGAAGTACAGGTCTGTTATTCTTTCTTTTACTGCTTCAACTACACAACATAACAATGTGTAGTCAAACCTGCTTAATGTCCCTCCCTGTTAACGTCACCGGACACTGCTTATTGCTAATCCTTATCGAATATGGTGGTTAGCACTGCTGCCTCACAGCTTCCTGGGTTCGATTCCAGCCTCAGGGGTCTGTCTGTGTGGAGTTTGCATGTTCTCCCCAGTGTGTTCACATTGTGGGTTTTCTCCGGGTACTCCGGTTTCCTCCCACAGTCCAAAGACATGCTGTTCAGGTTGATTGGTCACTCTAAATTGCCCTCTGTGTGAGTGTGAGTGTGTGGTGCCCTACTGGCATCCCGTCCAGGGTGTAGTCCTGCCTTGCATTGCCCTGTGCCTACCAGGGTTAGGCTCCGGCTTGCGTTTGTGCTCTGTTTCCATGATGACTTTACATGTACCCATCAGAAGAACTTCAGAATTACATTTCCCATTATCCTCCAGCTCACGTTTGTATGGTGGAGGTTGATGGGAAATGTAGTTTCCACATCTCATTGAAAATGTGCATCCTTTCAGTGGGATTTCAGCATCCAGCCACCCCTTTTAACCATGTGTGGAATGTACTTATTCCTTTATTATGTATTTCTTTATCTCTTTTTCCTCCACAGAAACACAGCCGCTGCCCAACCCCTTTAGAAGAGCAGGTGAATGGATTTTCTTCTGCTTTCTCAAGTACAGTTATGCTTTGTATCACATGTTATCATAATCATAAAGAGAGTTTCTGATTGCAGTGCTTTTTAACATAGTGTTTATTCCAGGGGAATAATATACTCAGCATCAGAAGAAATGTATCACTATTTTAGCAGTAGCAGCACACAGCAACACACAGCAGCAGCAACACACAACAGGAGCAACACACAGCAGCAGCAACACACAGCAGCAGCAACACACAACAGTAGCAACACACAACAGTAGCAACACACAGCAGCAACACACAGAAGCAGCAACACACAGCAGCACACAGCAGCAGCAACACACAACAGTAGCAACACACAGAAGCAGCAACACACAGCAGCAACACACAGAAGCAGCAACACACAGCAGCACACAGCAGCAGCCGCACACAACAGCACACAGCAGCACACAGCAGCAACACACAGCAGCACTCATTTCTCCAGCTCTCTCTGCCCCAGAACAAAGGGCGAAACAATCCTTTTATTCCATGTTGTTGGGTTGGTTATTTGATTGATTAATTGACTGGCAATCAACCCAGCCACATGCTCAACTGGCCTAACAGATGCAGTCATACTCATAATCACACAGACACCCACAGGCACACCCAGGAACTGCAACACAAACTGTTACACATTTAAACAGCGGCAGAGACACAGCTCTATTATTACTGAGCATCAAAAGAAACATCACAATTATGACAATTATGATTTTTGTAAAAAAAAAAAAGGTATATAAATTATGGCCATTGAAATGTTTTTGGCTTCTTTTTAATCACTTGATCATTCATCCTTGACCACGAGACACGCTGGAGTGACTGTGACTGAAGAAGCACATGCACTTAATCACCTCTTTAGTGAGACAGTTGATTGGACGCTGCATATGGAGTGATTTCAGTTGTTGAATTGCAAGCTCGAATAAAAGCAATAAAGAAAATTACAGAAAAACACCAGCCAGGTCTGTCAGGAGAGCAGCACCTTCATGCAATCGACATGTTGGAGGCTGGACTAGGGCAGCGTACTGTGGCTCTCCGTCTTGGGTGCCAAGCAATTTCAAAGCTGTTGAGACTGTAGAACCAGACACACTCTGTCAATGACAGGCAGGCCACCAACTGGGAGAGCAAGAGTCACAACACCTGGCCAAGAGCGACAAATCATTTTGCAGCATCTTCATGATGCACACGTTACTTGCCTGTAACTTTCACAGTATCCCCCTGTGGCAAAGTGCCCGCCCCTGTGTGTATTTTGTGTGTTATGTGTTGTATGTTGCGTGTGTTAATGTTGGTGTATAGATTGGTACACGGGATATAAACGGGTCTGTGTTTCACGTGTGTTTAAAGTGTATAATTATATTTAGGCACGAGGATGGCACATCACTTCACGTGCAGATAAAATGTGTATAATGTGTGGCACGGGGTTGCACGTAATGAATTCACGTGCTGGGATTCAAGTGAATAATTAATTAGTAATTGAATCCCAGCACAACAGTATAAATAGGCACATTTTTAGTCACTCGGGGTTAGGTGTTCAGAGAGTGGAGAACGGGAGAGAGAGAGAAGAGTTAAAATCAGCGTAATTATAAATATAATAAGTGTATTCTCACCGTGTTTGTTCGTCTCCGTTTCACCTGTGTGTTAGTGTCTAGTCGTTTTGTCTGTCTGTTTATTTTGGCGTCAAGTGCCGTGTCCTGTTTTTGTGCTGTTTTCAACCCTTTTATTTGTTAATAAACGCTGAGTGCAGCCATTGCACTCAGCTCATCACAACAACCGTCTGTGTTTGAATTCCTTTCTGGCGCCACCCACTCTGGCCGTCTTTGTGACACGTGGTGTCTTCGTGGGATAGCCGCGCCTCCAAGCGTCAGACCAGGAGGGGTTTTGTTTAAAAAAAAAAAAAAAAAAAAAAAAAATATTATGGCAGAAGACGCCATCAAACTGCGGTGCTGGTTCCTGGAGAATGCTGGGCTGGAGGCCCAGGCTCTACCCATAGTCGTCCGGGCCCTGTGGATGATGGACAGTGAGAGATGGGAGGCCTATCAGCAGGAACACACCCCAAACACCTTGGAGGAAGGTGTGGAGTTTCTCCTCAGCTACCTGGAGGCAACGATAAAAGGAACAGCAGCCCAGGTAGCAGGCCCACCAGCAGAGGGTGAATGCCTGCTGTCCCCATCTCCACCAGCAGAGGGTGAGTACCTGCTGTCTCCATCTCTACCAGCAGAGGGTGAATGCCTGCTGGTTTTGCCTCCACAGCCTGAGTGGGAGGAGCCCGAACGTCCTACGCCTGAGTGGGAGGAGCCCGAACGTCCTACGCCTGAGTGGGAGGAGCCCGAACGTCCTACGCCTGAGTGGGAGGAGCCCGAACGTCCTACGCCTGAGTGGGAGGAGCCAGAACGTCCTACGCCTGAGTGGGAGGAGCCCGAACGTCCTACGCCCGAGTGGGAGGAGCCCGAACGTCCTACGCCCAAGAGGGAGGAGTCGGTGCGTCCTACGCCCAAGAGGGAGGAGTCGGTGCGTCCACAGCCCAAAAGGGAGGAGTCGGTGCGTCCACAGCCCAAAGGGAGGCAAGTCGGGGCTTCCACAGCCCTGGGACCCAAGCCACCAGCAGAGGGAAAATGCCTGCTGGTTCAGCCCCAAGAGCCGGAAGGGGAGGAGTTACCGGTTCAACCCCCTGAAAATTTTTGGGGGGGAGAGGGGCAGGAGGCTGGTGTCCCCCAGCAGCCTCTATTCATGCTGCTGAGGGCAGCGCAGCGCGCACCAGCCCAACCACCAGGAGCAGAGGAGCTGGAGCTGCCTCTGCCTCCACCACCGCCAGGAGCAGAGGAGCTGGAGCTGCCTCTGCCTCCACCACTGCCAGGAGCAGAGGAGCTGGAGCCGCCTCTGCCTCCACCACCACCAGGAGCAGAGGAGCTGGAGCTGCCTCTGCTTCCGCCACCGCCCAGAGCAGAGGAGCAGGAGCTGCCTCTGCTGCCCGTACCTCCACAGGGAGTACGGTGGCCGGAGCCCCAGAAAGGGGAGCTGCCGGCCACGAAGAAGG